>NW_020954562.1:6138435-6158171 GCF_900497805.2 Vombatus ursinus
AGAGAGAGAGAGAGAGAGAGAGAGAGAGAGAGAGAGAGAGAGAGAGAGAGAAAGAGAATTACTTCAAACTAGAGAACTAAGGAGGAGAAGAAGATAATAATTTTGAGTCTGGCGTGTGTGTGTGTGTGTGTGTGCTGGAGGGAGGGAGACAGTGGAATAAAGGGGGGAAAAATGACAAGCCTAGTACAACATCCTTAAAAGAAGGTGTTGTGAATTTTCTCCAGTGTTCTAACAGGACCTGATAACTTTCTAAAGTGATTTTCTGACCATAGCATTATATGATATAATCTGTACAGGTGCCTGAAACCAGGAAAAGAGCAGTAGGATAGAAAAACTCTCTCCCTCTTTAGCTACTGTCGAGTATAGAGAGAAGGAAGGTTATGTGCCTAGCATGTAGTAGGCACTTAATAAATGATTTCAGGATTTGATTGGCTGATATAAAAAGATGAGTAAATCAGGCAGGATCAATGGACAAAGAGGATTTGAAAATGGAAGACATCCCAGTGTAGTTCTCTATATTACTCTGGGCACAGTCAGTGAAATGTCGAGACTTTCTGGCTTTAAGATTCCCTGAGATAAAAAAGAGTTTCCATTTTCAAGAAATAGGGTTCTGAGCACATTTCAGCTTTCAGAAATGTTAATATCATCCAAGGGATGAGAGTTGTGGCACATTGGTCAACAATGGCTTCTGAAGAATTAAAAACGAGCTCCACAAAGAGGATCATGAAATGGAGTGATCTGTGATCCGTAACCAAGAAGGAGCTTCAAGGAAGAACCAGAGCAGAGGGTGGATGTCACCAGGGAAATGTATGATTGGAAAAAAAGAAAAGCTTGAGAGAGGCAGTGTGGCATAGCAGACAGAGAAGTGACCTCCGTGTCAGGAAGAACTAGGTTAAATTCTCACTTCAGACACACACTGACTGTGTCACTTAATATCTCAGTGGCCAAGACAACTTTCTAAGATCATATGTCACTGAGCAGGTACAAATCTCACCTGATTGGGGGGGGGGGGGGGAAGATGTGTGAAGCCTTTCCTCACTGGGTCTTCCCTTTGAAATAAAACCAGAGACCTGATCCAAAAAAAAGAAAAAAGAAAAAAAAAAAAAAAGAAAAAGATGGGTTCACCAAGTAGCAAAAGTGTGAGATCATGGTGGATGGTGCAAGGTCTTCACTGGTGCCCTCCTGATGTCAAGTGAAAGCAAGATGGCTCCAAGCACATTGTACTGGGTAAATTTCTCTATGCTTCTATAAACTTAAGTACCACAGTAGTAGATTTATGGAAGGGTGTGAAAGAGTCGCACAGGAAGAGCTACTTTGAGTGGGTCCCAATGAAATTGTGGCAGGGTACCTCTAAAAAGAGGTCAGATACATTTAAGTAGAATATTTGAGTATTATTTTGACATAAAATAGAGGAAGGGAAGAAAACTTTAGATGTTACAAATTTGGATTGTCTTACAAGCTAATAAAGATACCTTAAGGGTCATCCTTTATTTTTAAAGAAGATAAAAACAAGGCCCAGAGAGGTTAAATTACTTGACCAAGGAAGTGAGTATTAGAACCATGTTGAACCAGACTCCAAATCCAATGTTCTAACCTTCAAACCTAACTAATTCAATGCGTTTAAAAAGAAAAGGTTTCACTAACACTTTTTTTTTTATACCACTGACCTCATTATATCTTTCTCTACATCTCACCCCCTAAACTTTTCCTTTGTAGGAAGGAAACAAGCATTTATTAAATAAATACCTACTATGTGCCAGGTACTGTGCTAAGCATTTTAACAAATATCTCATTCGATCTTTACAACCTCATGGAAAGTAGGTTCTATTATTATCCCCACTCCACAGTCCAGGAGACTAAGGCAAATAAAGGTTAAGTGACTTGCCCAGGGTCACACAGCTAGTAATTATCTGAGGCTGGATTTGAATTTATCTCTTCTTGATCACAGGCTCAGTGTTCTAGCCACTGTTCTTCCTGGTTGCTTCTTGTAGCAAAGAAAAAAATCCACTGAAAACCAAGGAACACAGCAGTAACACTCTGAACCCTTAGCTTCCCACCTCTCTGCTAAGAGCACAGAAGTATGCTTTATCATCTTTCTCCTAGAACCATGATTGGCTACTACATTTTCACATGTCCAATTAAAGATTTTTGCCTCTTATAAGAACATGAAGCACTGTTTTATATGCCCCCTGATGAAATTGGAGAGAGAAATTGTGTGGAATTAAGTTAGTATGTCATGGCTTCATAAACTAGATAATCACTGAAGATCTGTCCAATTCCAAAATTCTGTGTCTGTGAATTAGACTTTTCTGTTAGCTTATTATCAGCTTTAGAAAAGATCTATCAAATCTAGCCCAGAAGAAAACATCATGGTTTGGACACTTCTGAGAATATGTTGGCTTTTAGTAAGTTATGTAGAGAGTGTTATCCAAAATACAGAAAAATATTTCCTACTCCATTTTTCAGAAATTGGGAAATTTAAATTTTGATCTATAAAGTATGACACTTACTGATTTCTCCTTAACTGAACTATTTCCTTCATCTAGCTATGGAGAGAAGGAAGTCAGATAAACACCCAAGAGCTTAAGACTAAAGCCAGCTAGGTGTGACAAGTTTTCTTATAGGCCTGCAATCTTATACACACATTAACATTGCATTATTAATGGGGAAAACGAAAACAAGTAACGAAGAGAGGGTTTTTGGCAGCCACTGCTGGCTGTTCACAGTGTTACACAACACTGTGCATGTCCCATTCAGGACACGCCAGGAGCTATCTGATCTTATTCTTACTCTAGGGTTCCATTTTCCTATTCTGATCTTATCCAGTATCTGCCTGGGTGACGGTCCATATTAAAAAAATGTAGATCTTTTCAAGACACCACGTATCATATATTTCATCCATAATCGAACATAGGGTCTGGGCTTGCATTGGGAAAGGAAACAAACTCAAAATGCGCCGATTGCCCTGAATTATGAACTTTATTGGTGGTTTTCACTAGGGTATTTTTCCTCCCTCCCCTACCCCATCTCATTTGTCAGATAGAATGGCATTAAGAACACTCATCCCATTAGCTAGGCCTGTATACTGTCTCAAAGGAAACTCAACTTTCTTTCTATTTGATTGGATTTTCTGGGCACTGAGGTCACACGGCAAAGGTCTTGCTGCTTGAGCATTTACAGTGAGGTCCTGACTACATGGTTACTTCAGCTGTGGTGCCCCTTACTGGGGCCACAAACCAGGAAGGGACGAGACATGGTATTCTTGTACAGTGTCACACGTTTCAATGATTCTTGTTGCTATTTGGCTGACTGCGTCACTCACTTGGGTGGGTCGCTTCAGTGAGGGAATCCTGTTTTCTGTGGCAGAGTAAAAGCTTTTCAGGGAGCAAAAACTCAGGAATTTTCAAAATCAGTCCTCAGAACATTGCTAATTGAGAACCTCGTACAACCAAGCCAATTATCTGTGCTTAGAAAAGCCAGGGGCAAATAAAAGTCACAGGCAATCCCCAAAGTTAGTAGTTATTGGCTTCAACCTTCATCTCTGCCAACATTAAAAAATAAATAAAATCAAAACCGTTATCAAGTAGCAGAATGAAACATTGGAATGAAATTTTTTTTGTCTTCTCCTTTTCACTATGGTGAAAATAAGTGCTGGTGTTAATAAGCTACAAAATAGGGAGGGGGAAGATTTCCAGGAAGAGAAAGGATACAGTGAAGTCAGAGGTGCCAATGATCAACCCTTGGACAATGCGCCATCTGGAACAGGCCTATCTAGATTGTTCCTGTATTCCTGAAGGCTGAATCTGGAACTTCCAGCTCTACTACTTTCAACCTAATCTGCTTGACCTTGTACAAGTCAGTTCAACTTTCTGAGCCTCGGTTTCCTTATCTGTAAAATGAGGAAAATGTTGAATTTTAAAAAAAGGTTTTATGGATGCCTTTTGTTTTAAGATCTCAATTATTTCTAGATATAACTTCTCCAACCTCTCCATCAGTGAGCCTTCCTTCCCTTGTAACAAAGAAAATCAGTTAAGCAAAAATAACCAACCACAGTGATTGGGTTGCACAGGGTATGCATCATCCTATAATCCACAGTCCTCTACTTCTTCAATGAAAGGAGGGTAGTAACATCTTCTTTTATTTTCTCAGGGAATGGAATTGGTTGTTATAAAGTGTTCTGCTTTGTTTTTTTAATGCTTGTTGAAGGGGGTTGGACCAGATGATCTAAAATGTGCCTTCCAGCTTTAAATCCTATGATCCTATGAAGTCGTTACCACTTTGATCACACCTCAGTAAAGGACCAATGGAAGACCAAGCTATGTCCATTTCATTTTAAATTACTTTTTGTTCTTTGTTGAGGTAGCAAGAATTATAGGACAGTGCTAAACAACTGTAGAGGAAGAGAAATGTTTATTAAAGTAAAAGGGAAAGATGCCATGTCTTTTCTCATTAATCAAAGACCCTTCTCACTCCTACTCTTGAACATTTGGATCAAGAATTCACTAAGCAAAGTTCCACGTTTAATTCTGGCAAGATTTTTTTGGACTCCGTTAAGGTCAAATTTCAAGGATTCACCTTAAAAACTACACTCTTGTAACTGTATCTAGGCAAATCCAATAACAAAATGGAAATCAAAACTAAATTACCAACTACCCCGGGCAGTGCTTCTGAACAGTCAGCTTCTGAGAAACTGGAAAAAGGAAATCCTTTACTCAGTCACTGGACTAAACACTGAAAGAAGTCAAGACATGGAAATTCTGATGTTTGCTCAAGGTTCTTTTGGAAGGAATTATAAGCTGTCCCTTAAGAGCTGGCCTCATATGTGTCAAGTGAGAATTCCTGATCACAATCAGAAATCACCCTCCAAAAGGCCCTCAAAATATCCCTACATAATGACTGAAACAAGACACTTTAACACAAAGAGTAGGAACATTTTTTTCTTTCCTGATATTAGTTGACACAGGATGAAGAAGGCTTTTTGGCAGGGAGTGGACTGATAATTTATTCCATGTGAAAAAAAAAAGGTGAAAATAAAAGGAAGAGTATGATTAGTTAGGGGGGAGAGAACTGGAAATCAGTTTAGCAATTCAAAGGAAAGCTGTAAAGTGATTTTTAAAATGTACTGGAGATACTGTTGAGAAGTCAGTTCAATTCAAACATTTATTGAGTCTTTAATATGTCAGAAGAGGGGTAATGTGGATTGGTGGATAGAATTGGCCTTGGAATTAAGAAGACCTGATTTCAAATCTAGCCTCTGACCTATGTGTGACCAGGTAAGTCATCTCAGTAATCCAAGCAATTCTCTAAGCCTATAAAAGTTACAAAGGAGCTCCTGATTTGCATCCATGTAGAAAGCTTCCACATTAGAGGCCCCATGCACACATGAAAAACTACAGGTCTGGACCATACATAAGGCTCAGTGGATCAAGAATTTGGTTACAATGAAATTAAAATATTCTGCCAGGTTTTTCTTTTTCTTTAGAAACTTTGGGAAAAGGGATAATTTGAATTACTCTTTACTCATCACCTTCTAGCAACAAAAGAATTTAAGGATTCCATCAGTTTTGCAAAAAAAAAAAAATACTCTAAAAAATATCTCTGGTAGCCCCAGTCAAAGCAATTCAAAGTATGGAGTTTATAGCATGTTCTCAGGGCCACCTACAGCTCCTTCTTCTTTCCTTCCCCCAGGAGACATTCATTTCAATAACCATGAAACTACACTGAGCTTTATAAATATGATGGTGCACAGATAGCAATAGTGCTCAAATAACAACAAATATGATTACAAAGTGAAGATATAATCTTCCAGAATCATATGTAGGCAAATTAAAAGTAATTTTTTCCCACTTGATCAACCATTCTAGGCAATTCTTTTGTTCTTTGGGGCATATTTACCTAGGAGTTTTAAAGATTAGGGGTGGCACCTAAGTGCCAGATGGGGAGCCAATTTAATAACTGCTTCCTGTCCTCATCTCCCAACTAAGCATGAATGATTAGTACCAGAACTATCTTCCACATGTGTGCTTCTATACTGGGAATTGGCCATCACTATCCTTTTATTGCATTAATACCTGGACCTTTGCCCTGAAAAACCCTGTATTATGCAAGTTGATTCTGCTTTATTTGATTAGTATCAAGTATCTGTTATTTGATACTAATCAAAAATTCCAATTAAAAGAAAAATAGAGCATGAGCCAAGACTTTTGAAAGAATGCTACCCTTACCCCAACTTATTACCTGTGTAACCTGATTGAGCAAGCCACTTCTTTCTAGGGCTCAATTTCCTAAAAGCGGGAGCTGGGCAAGATGACCTCATGTCCTTTTCAGCTCACAATCAATCAATGAACAAGCTTTCATTGAACACCTACTATGTGCCAGCATTGTGCTAAGTGCCAGAGACACAAAGATGAAAACAGGACCGTATCTATGATGCCTGAGGACCCATGGGAAAAAGCACAAATAATACATCATTCTCCAATCTCCCTCTCCTGAGAAAGGGAGCTTAGTCTTTTATTTCTGTATGTTTACAATTGTAGGAACCAAACTCGCCTGTGAAGGAGACTTCTGGGTCATGTGATAAACAAGGGAGAGGGTGGGACATTTTCTCTGATCTCACTGACCTTCCAACCTTCTCCAAAACAGAAATTATGCACCAAAGAAAAAGAAACTTCAGTTGTCCATGATTTAGGACACCTGGAATCCAAAAGAAGGTAAAAACAAACAAACCTACCAACCCATGAAGTGACTTCTATTTCAGGGAGCTCACTCAGAAGCCCTTCCCCACTCTTTACACTCCCCACAATGAGGCTGCATTAGCCCACCCACATGGGCTTGAAACAAAACTCAAGCCTACACCCCAGCTCCCCTCTCTCTTTGCAGGCCATGGAGATCTGCTTTGGCCAGGACAGATAGCCAACAGGCCTCTGCAACCTTCCAGACTGTGGGTGCTCACTGGGGCCATACAGTCAGCACTATGGTAGACAGTGTTCTGTGCTACAAAAGATCTCTGCAGGACAGCCAGGAACAGAGGGAGAGGGGCAGGACATGTGTCTGGGCTGGAAATAGAGCTCACCATCGTATACCACTTTCTGCTATTTCCATCTTCTCCCCTGTTCCCCTTCCCAACTTCAGAGAACCAAACTATAAAAATCATTAACACAATAGTGCCAGTGGCAATTCTCTGAAGTGCTGGTCCTGGGCCAAAGAACTGAAGAAAACAGGGAGCAGGACAGGACACCAAGACAGGACACAGTAGGGGTAGGAGGGGGCTGGGGGTGGCGGAGGTATATGGCACCACACTAAGCCTGAGGGAAAGCATTCAGCATCTAGCTGGGGCCAATTCTGTCCACCCAAAAGATACTTGGTGCAAAGACCTAGGCTGGCGTTCCATGAATTGCCCAGCATGGGAGAAGGCTGAGATGCTTTGAGATTCTGGGAATGAGTCAGAGACTCAGAAAGTGAACAATAGGAGAAAATAAGGAAAAAACCCTGAAATTACTAAAGATCTCAGGAAGAAGAAAATTCAAAGATCTTGAATAGAAGCAAATAAATCAACAAGGAAATCGTTAACAGCAGAAAGAAATATGGCCTCCAGATCAAGTAAATGAGTTCAGGCATCCATGAATAAATATGGTAAAACAAAGGAAAATGATTCAACACTTGATGAGACAGAAAACCTTGCGGAGTTCGAGAACTTGGAACCACAACACAATGTTCCTAAATGGTGCTAAAGAGAAATGAGAATTGTTAAGATCAGAATTGATGGCTTACACAGCAAACAAAATGGACAGAATAGAAAGATTGGAATCTGCAATGGCAAGGCTCACCAAAGAAACAAAAGGGAGAACAATAGATTGGGAATGCAAATATACAGAAGTCAAGGATAATGTAGAAGAAGTAAAGCAGAAAAAAAATGAGAACATTAGAAGAAAATACGCTCACTATGCAAGCAAAATACATTGATCTTGAAGACAAGATACATAGAGAAAACCTAAGGATCATGAGTCCCCAAGAAGAGCATGACAGGTCAAAAACCTTAACGCCATAATGCATGAAATAATAGAATAGAACTGCCCACAATTTCTGAACACAGAAAATGAAATATCAATTGAAAGAATTCATAGACTACCACCAGGAAAAACAAACAAACAAACAAAACCAAGGCTGCAAACTCCAAGATACACAATGGCTAAATTTAACAGTTCAATTAAAAAATAACAAGTTTTTAAACTTGCATTTAAAATATGCAAGCTATCAGGAGAAAAATCTTCCAATACAAATGAAAGGAAATTCAAACAACCCAAGACTATTCTGCACCCACCAGAAAATGTAGGAGGGAATGGAATAATGTGTTCTTAAGAGCAATTGAGCTCAGGGTACAATCCAGGGTGATCTACCTTGCAAATCTGAGCTTAACCATAAATGAAAAAAGATAGATGTTTAGTGATAAAAAGAAAACCAGATCTAAAGAGATTATTTGCTTCCCAAATACCTCAAACATCAGAAGTGCAGTAGGAATGAAAGCAGTAGCCAAAGACAGCTACAGCAACAGAATGACAACAGCAAGGCCAGCAAGAGACTCCTTTCTAAATGTGCAGGGACAACAGCAGAAGTCTAATGGAAGTAACACTGAAGAAGTAGGCCTGAGGCACCTTGAACAGAATTTGGCAATACCCTGCCTACAGGTGAATCAATGTTTTGTTTTGTTTATGATATGGGAGTGTACATAAAATGGTGCGGGGGGAGTGGGTCAGGGGGACAGGGAGGAATGTATGATGGGCTGTGGTCCAATTGAGGGCTAGCAATGAAGGGAAGGTGATCCATGTGGTCTCTGTAAGAAAAAAAGCCAGTAAGAAAGTGGGGGAGGAAGACGGTAAGACTGAAAAGGGGGGGGGATGAAGAGAGGTTTGCTTTGGTGATGGGAGGAAGTCCTATTAATGAATGCTCCTATATAGAGGAAAAGAGCTGGTCTGTAAAGGGGAATGGGGGATCTTGTGCTGGGTGTGGTCTGAGGGATTTGGTGCTTGAAAAGTCCACTTGTCCTAACTCAGGAGGGAGGGAGGTAGAACTCCAGAGGGCTACTAGCAGCTGCAGAGTAAGAGGGAATGGACCCCTGAGAGTGATTTTGAGGCAAATGGGGAAAAAGGTAGTGGGGAAGGGTAAAGATCAGAGGTGGGTTTCATAACTGGGGATATGGTACAGGAGGGGGTGCTACCATAGAGTATTACCCTCTCTGTTATGTGAAATCATCAGCATGGTTCTTAGAGTGAGACATAACGGAAAAGGGGAATCCATAGGGCAAGCTTTGGAAGGCAGTGGCAGAAACTCCCTAGAGAGAGGAAGGTTTAGGGGGGATACCTTGGAAGTTTTGATTACACGAGGAATAGGGGTCATGAGTCAGAGAATGAGAGTTTCTGAGAGGATCGATAATGAAGAGAGTGAGAAAAATCCTTTTTTGGAAAGGGGCACAAAAAATGAAATTTAAAAAGAACTAATGAACTGTACTGGTTAAAGGAGAAAGACAGGAAGGAGAAATCTACTTGACTGAGAGGGACAAAAGTGGGGAAGAATTATATAACCAGATAAAAGCAAGAAAGAAAAAGGAACTAATAAGTAAAATCTCAAGGGGAAAGAGGTTACAAACAAGAGGAGGGAATCAGAGGTGAGTGGAAGAGAATCAGTGGGAATAGGGTCACTTTTTTAAAAAAGATTAAGGTAAAGTAACTGAAAGAAAATAATACTGAAAGAAAAAATCATAACTTGAAAAAATTCCAATATTAGAGACAAATGGAGGAAAACATAAACCTAAGTTTCATAACTTTAAGTGTGAATTGATTGAATAATTCAATAAAACAAAAAAAAGTGTGATGGGTTGGATAAGAAAACAGATCCCTACAATTTATTGTTTATAAGAAACAAATTTAAAAAACAAAGATGGGGTAGGGGTGGAGTCAAGAGTACAGGCAGCAACCTAGCTGAACTCTCAACACCCCTCCCATAAACAATTTTAAAATAAGTCCTTAAATCAAACTTTGGAGAGGCAGAGTCAACAAAAGGTCAAAGTGAGACATTTTTGCAGCCTAACAAAACTTAGGATGTTGGTAGGAGAGGTTTGTGAAACAGGTGTGGGAGCTGTCCCAGAGTGCCATAGAACCATTAGCAATGGGCGTTGGAGGAGGCAGAAGCAGTAGCTTAGGAGGCTCTCAGCTCAGAGATGGTAAGAGGTTCAGATAACTGGTCACAAAGAGATTACAGTGTTCTGCCAGCACTGGGGGCAGCTGGTATGGATCGGCAACTCTACTGCCCATAAATAGCTCTGGGTCACAGTTCCAGGGTGGAGAGGAACACCTGCAGTTGGTCACAAGGCAACAGGGGCCCTGGTCATAGTTCCAAGGTAGAGAAGAGAACCACCTTTATGACTGCAGGAGAGATGGGGATCTGGCCATAGTTCCATGACCAAGAGGAGTGCTAGCCCTTGCGGCCATAAGGGAGCAGGGATTCTTCCTGGCTAAACAGCAGAGTTCAGACCAGGAAAGCAGTAACCACATCTTTCTCCAAATCACACCACCTTAGACGCACCAAAAAACTTGCAGAATCCCAGAACCAGTTCTGAAAACAGCAGCACAAAGAAAGCTTGAAGCTTGGGACAGTACATCCCCACACCTGGGTGAGCAGAGCCCAACTTTAACATAAAGTTCAAAGCAAAGAAATAAATTGGAAAAAAAAAGAGCAAACAATAACAAAAAGACCCTGATCATAAAAAGCTGCTACAGTGGCAGGGAAGATCAAGATATAAATCCAGAAGAAGACAGTAATACAACAACAGCTATAAGCAAAACCTCAAAGAAAAAATGCTAATAGGACCCAAGCCCAACAAGAATTCCTAGAAGAATTAAAGAAAGCTTTAACAGCGGTAGAGGAAATATTGGGAAAAGAAATGAAAGTGATACAAGAAAATTATGAAAAGAAAATTAACAGCTTGGTAAAAGAGGCACAAAAAAATACTGAAGAACATAACACCTTAAAAAACAGAATCGGCCTAATAGTAGAGGCACAAAAATTCACTAATGAAAATAACTCCTTAAATATCAGAATTGGACAGATAGAAAAAGAGATACAAAAGCTCACGAAAGAAACTAATTCCTTAAAAATTAGAATTGGACAAGTGGAAGCTAATGACTTCAGGAGACATCAAGAAGCAATAAAACAAAGTTTTAAAAAATGGAAAAAAATGGAAAATATCATATCAGAAAAACAACTGACCGGAAAATAGATCGAGGAGAAATAATTTAAGAATTATTGGATAGCCTGAAAGTCATGATCAAAAAAAGAGCTTAGAAATCATATTTCAAAAAATTATAAAGAAAAACTGCCATGATAGCTTACATTCAGAGGGTAAAATAGAAATTGAAAGAATCCACCAATCATCTCCTGAAAGAGATCCCAAAATGAAAACTCCCTGGAATATTATAGCCAAATATTGCCAGCAGCCAGAAAGAAACCATTCAAATATCTTGGAGCCACAGTGAAGATCACACAAGATTTAGCAGCTTTCATCTTAGAGGAAGAAAGCATCTAGGTGGCTCAGTGGATAAAGCACTGGGCCTAGAGTTGGGAAGACCTGAGTTCAAATTTGGCCTCAGATACTTACTAGCTGTGTGACCCTGGACAAATCACCAAACCTCTATTTGCCTTAATCAATTGGAGAAGGAAATGGCAAGCCATTCTAGTATCTTTGCCAAGAAAACCCCATGGACAGTATGGTCCACTGGGTCATGAAGAGCCAGACAAGGTTGAACAACAACTACACAGTAAAGAAGCGGAGGACTTGGTATATGATATTCCAGAAGACAAAGGAGCTGAATTACAATCAAGAATCACCTACCCTTGGGCAGTTAGGTGGTGCAGTGGGTAGAGCACCAGCCCCGGAGTCGGGAGGGCCTGAGTTCCAATCTGGCCTCAGACACATAACACTCACTAGCTGTGTGACCCTGGGCAAGTCACTTAACCCCAACTGCTCTCACAAAAAAAAAAAAAAAAGAAAGAAAAAAGAATCACCTACCCAGCAAAACTGAGTATAATCCTTCAGGGGAAATATAGATACTTAATGAATACAGAGCTTTCAAGCATTCCTGATGAAAAGACCAGCGCTGAATAGAAAATCTGACATTCAAACACAAGACTCAAGAGAAGCATAAAAAGGCAAACGTGAAAGAATAATCTAAGAGACTCCATAAAGTTAAAACCATTTATATTCTTGAATAGGAAGATGATATAGGTAACTCCTAAGAACTTGACCATTATTAGGGTAGTTAAAAGGAGTCTACTAAATAGAGGGCATAAGTATAAGTTTATTATGTTGGAATGATTCCCCTCCCCCATCTCTGGCAAAAAAAAAATGAAGGGGTGAGAAAGAGAAAAGCACCAGGAGAAGGAGGAAGGGAGAGGTAGAATGGGGGAAATTTTCTCACATCTTGCAAGTAAGAGCTTTATAGTGGAATGGACAATGGGGGTGGATGGTCAATGCTTGAACCTAATCTTCATCGGAATTGGTTCAAAAGGGGAAGAACACACACACACACACTCAATTGGGTATAGAAATTTCCAAGCAGAAAGGGATTAAAGATATTGGATGGAGGGGGATGGGAGGAGAATGATAAAAGGGCGAGTGGATTAAGGGAGGCAGTGATCAGAAGCAAAACAGAGTTTTGAAGAGGGAAAGGATAAAAAGAAGAATACACAGAAGAAATTAGAAATAGGATGGAAGGAAATACACAGTAATCATAACCATACATGTGAATGGGACGAAGTCACCCATAAAACAGAAGCAGATAGTAGAATGGATTAGAAACCAGAATCCAACAATATGTTGTCTACAAGAAACACAGAAAGGCACATACAGAGTCAAAATAAAGGGCTGGAGCAAAATCTATTATGCGCCAGGAGTAGTGATCACGATCTTAGACAAAGCCAAAATAGGACTAAAAAAATAAGAAACAATCAGAAAAACTACAATTCGGTAAAAGATACCATAGACAATGAAGTATTATTCAAAATTTTTATAGCAAGTTTCTCTGATAAAGGCTTCATTTCTCAAATATATAGGAAATTTAGTCAAATTTATAAAAGCAAGAGTCAATCCTCAACTAATAAATGGTCAAAGGATATGAACAGGCAGTTTTCAGATGAAGAAATTAAGGCTATCTATAGTCATACGAAAGAATGCTCTAAATCACTGTTGATTAGAGAAATGTGAATCAAAACAACTCTGAAGTACCACTTTACTCCTGTCAGAAGGGACCAATGCTAGAAGGGTGAGGGAAAAATAGGCGCACCAATAAGCTGTCGGTGGAGTTGTGAACTGGTCCAACCATCCTGAAAAACAATTTGGAACTATGCCAAAGGGACTATAAAACTGTATAGGCCCTTTGTTCCAGCAATGCTGTCACTAGATCTCTATCTCAAAGAGATTAAAAAAAAAAAAGGAAAAGAACCTGTATGAACAAAAATATTTACAGCAACTCTTTTTGTCATGGCAAAGAATTAGAAATCAAGGGATCATTTGGAGATGGCTGAACAAGTTGTGGCAAAATTGTGATGGAGTACTATTGTACTATAAGAAATGATGAGGGGAGTGGTTTCAGAAAAACATAGCAAGACCTCTATGAACTGATGCAAAGTGAAGTGAGAAGAACCAAGAGATCATTGTGCATAATAACAGCAATGTTGTAATGATGAGCAACTATGAAAGACTTTGCTACTCTGATCAAGACAATTCTCAAAGACTCATGATCAAAAAATGCTATCCACCTCCAGAGAGAGAACTCTGAGTGTTGAACTGTTGAACTGAAGTATAATTTTTGTGCTTGATTTATTTTTATTTTGCTATTTTGGGTTATATGGTTAATATGGAAATAGGTTTTGTATGATTTCATATATATAATTAATTATATTTAAAAAAACAAAGATATGCACAAAATAAAACTGAGGGGATGGGAAAACATTTACTATGTATCATGTGTATCCAAACAAGTAGAAGTTCCATTCATACTAACAAAGCAAAAACAAACATTCAAAAAATAAAAAGGAATAATAAACAAGGAAACTACATTATGCTGAAAGGAACTATAGACAACAAACCAATTATCAGTAATAAACCTATATGCTCCAAATGCCTTAACATCCAAATCCATAAAGAAACATTATCTGAGCTACAAGAAGACATAGACAGTAACACAATAGTAACGGGTGATTTCGATATCCCTCTTCCAGTTTTAGATAAGTTTAATAGAAAGATAAACCAAAAAAGGAAAATATGGAACTGAGCAAATTTCTGGAGAAACTAGAATTAAAAGACTTACAGCATCTTCTAAGTGGGACAGCAAAAGAATATGGATCTATATATAAATATAGATATTTCTCAGTACCACATGGAAAGTTTATAAAAGCTGACCATGTGCTAGGGCACAGAGACATGGCAAACAAATGTTAAAAGGAAGAAATAGTTAATAATACATCCTTCGCAGACCACAACACAATAAAAAATAATAATTGGTTCAGAGACCACAAACAAAAGATACAGTCCCAAATGGAGACTTAACAAGGGAATCCTACATAATGAATAGGTCAAAGAACAAATCATGGAAATAATTAAAGAAAATGACTGATGGAACAACATATCAAAATTTCTGGGATGCCGCTAAAGCAGACTTCAGGTGAAAACTCAATGCATCTGTGATCTTTTTGGTAAGGGGAACTCCCTTCACTGGTGCAGACTTCAACCCATCTATGCCTTCCATGCCTTCTTCTCCAGTGCTATTCTTGTCAAATATTCTTGCATTACATTCTCCATAGGAAATTTACCCATCACACTGGAGGCTTTCCTCCAGGTTACATAGTATTTCTTGGATACAGTGCAGCACTTGGGGTGTGTATCTGTTGTACTCTATTCTCACTAGGATATTGGCTAACTCTTTTCCCAGTTATACAAGTTTTTGATTATGTATTTTATACCAGTGGTGTAAAATATGGAACTCACATACCCCCAAGTGTAGCCCAAGCCATATTAAAATGTAATTGGGAAATATTTTTATAAATAAATAAAAATATAATAAAACATAGATAATGTTACATGTTAAAACTAATCAATATGTGACCCCAAGGGATGTTTATGTATGGATTACTGGCCCCTGGTTTCTATCTGAGTTTGGTAAAAAACTGTTCTATACCATTTCTTTTGAATAGGTCATCATTTGTAATATGCTTAGTTCCTATTAAGAGTGACAATGCACTTTTGCCATCACCCCCCAGACTATCTATTATTTTGATTTTCCAGAGATCACAGTGTTCCATGATTTGTAGTCATATTGCATTAGTGAGAGGATGGACCAAATGGATCTATGATTTCACTGATATGAATGTTTCCAACTTATCTAGAGTACTGTGCTCAGTTCTGGACACCACGTTTTAAGAAGTACATTGATAAACTGGAAAGCATTCAGAGAAGGAATACTAGGAAGATGAAGGGCCTTGTCTGTACAGTGCATGAGAATTCCCTAAAGGAACTTGACATGTTTAGCTCTGTGGAAAGAAGACTCAGAAGGGATAGATGAACTGAATTCTAGTATTTGAACGGCTGTCATATGGAAGAGTAAGGCTTCTACTGTTTAGCACCAGAGAGCAGAACCAGGAGAAGTAGATAGAAGTTGTAAAGAGGAAACTTCTGACATGATTTCAGGAAAAACACCCTAATATTTCAGACTGTACAAAAGTGGGAATGGGCTGCTTTGAGCGGTGGTAGACACTCCAACTTTGGAGGTCTTCAAACAGAGGCTGGAAAACTATTTATTAGGTATATTATCATGGAGATCCTTTTATATATGGGTTGGACTAGATGACTGATGAAATCCTGTTCTACTCTCAAAACTT
Source organism: Vombatus ursinus (assembly GCF_900497805.2). Classification (NCBI taxonomy): domain Eukaryota; kingdom Metazoa; phylum Chordata; class Mammalia; order Diprotodontia; family Vombatidae; genus Vombatus; species Vombatus ursinus. Next base: position 6,154,363 of record NW_020954562.1, read on the forward strand.
GTGATTCTGTGACTTTAAGTTTGCTACACGTAGTCTACCTAATGCAGTAGGGATCTTCCTTGCTTTCCTTTGATGTTGCAAGGAGAATTGTGGAAAACCAGGGCTGGCCACCAGATTATCTCTTGCTTTCACTACACGGTTAGAGCATCATTGTTTTATATTACACATTTCTTTGAAGACATCTATACTTGTGCTGGTTACAGCAAGTCCTGGATCACTGCAGTCTCCTGGACAAAACCAGTGACCACCCAAAAGAGTCTGGTGTAACAAATTACACAGAAAAACCCAAGTGGATGAGGATTACCTAGTAGACTGCGGTGTATTTGTATGTGTATATATGTATATGTGTGTATACACATTTCACTGCAGAGATTAGTGTGTCTATATATGATATATATCATACATGTTTGTGTACGTGTGTATGTGTGTGTGGGTGTGTGTATGGCAACAAGAGAATATTGGTATTAAGAAGACGGAAGAGAATAGTTAGGATCACTGAAAGTGCTACAATAATTTCCCATATTTGATCTACTCCTTTCTGACTGTACTTAGAACACAAAGTCACTGCTTCAGAGTGGCTTACAGCTAGCTCTGCTTGTTTTTGGCACTAAGCCCTATTTGAAAACAACCCATCTTATGCCGATTTCAAAATCAGAGGGTTGATGTCAAGAATCCAAAGGGCCTCTGGCGTGGCATGCCATGGAGGCCTGCAGCAGGACCTCCAAAGGGCTTTGCTCTGCTTCCTTGCTTCCTTGGCTTTCTTCCTACAAGTCCCACCTTCTCAAAGGAGCCTTTCCCCGTGCTCCTAAATCTCAGTGCCTTCCCTCTGAGATCACTCCAATATATCTTGCATGCCTCCTTTCCTATAGAATTGTTTAATGTTATCCCTCCATTAGACTGGGATTTCTGTGAGGTCAGCAGTTGTTTTGCCCTCCTTTGAGTTCCCAAACCTTCGCACATTCTCTAGCACACGGTAGACGTCTAATGAATGCTAGGTTACCGGTTACCTTATGACAGGGATGAAAGTTTTCAATGCCCAGGAACTGAGTATATAATGGGTCTTGTCTGCATGTAACCAGGAAATGAGGCAAAGGAAAAAGGCAGATAGAAGTCCAATATCATTCCTGAAGTCTTAACTCCTTGATAGCTTGATCAACGCATGACCAAAGGTCTCCTCTACCTTTACAGGTGATGGACTTAATTTCACACTGGAAGAGCTCCTCAAAGTTAACTAGGACCTTTGTGAGGCCTCTCCCCCCAGAATTATTCATAATAATGGTAATAATTCCTTTGCATTTGTCTGTTTTCTGCAAGATGTCCCAGGCCATTTTAGGTAAAGGGCTAGCCTTGGAGTCAGGAAGGACATTGATAAGCTGGAAAACAACCAGGATGTGACACGGCCTTGAGGCCAAGTCCCACGAGGGCCAACTGAAGGAACTGGGCAAGTTTAGCTTGGACAAGAGAAGATTCAAGGGGCCCATGAGAGCTGTTTTCAAGTATCTGAAAGAACATCACATGAAGGGGATTACCTTTGTTCTGTTTGGATCCAGAGGGCAGAACCAAGAGAGAAGCTAAGTGAAGTCTGATGTGAGGGGAAAGCTCCTAACAATTAGAATTGTCCAAAAGTGGGCTTCCTTTCCTGGCAGGTCTTTAACCAGAGGTTGAATCACCACTGGCCACGTATGTAAAAATGGAGATTCCTTTCAAGTAGAGGTTGTACTAAGTGGCTGTCAGGGTCCCTTCTAACTCTCTGATTCTGCATTTAAGTCCCGGAGCTGACACATTCATCTCTCAGTGACTCAGTTTATCTACCTGTTAATCTAACTCACCCCTGAAACTACCTTGAATTAATTTTATATTTACTTAGTATTTATTTTCTTGGTTTTTTTTTTCCCTTTAGTAGACTGTAAGCTGTGAGTGAAAGGACTGCTTCACTTAAGCCTGGCACAAAGCCTGGTAGGCACTAAATATATGCTTGTTGAATTTAATTGAGATGAAGTACCAGGCCTGGAGCTATGGCCCTGAGCCTTGGCAGAGCAGCCTCAAGAGCACAGTTCTCTAGACCCCTGCCCCTCTGCTCTTTCCACTAGACTCCAGGACTGGCTGGCCACAGCCTTAGATGTGGTAGGATATAAGCCTAACAATTGACAAGGGGCCAGAGGGCTGGGGTACAATGTTAAAGTACATGACATAAGAATAAAATGCTTAAGTGCACAAGCTAGACACGGTCAGATGAATATTACCCTCACGGGTGACTTACCTCGTGGTAGTCCGGATGGTGTTCTCTTTAGTATGATTGTGCTCTTTGCTCACCTTTTCTGTAAAAAGAAAGAGTAAGACAATTTTTTATTTGAAAAAGAGAGTAACTCAACTTTTCCTTCTAGCCTTAGATAAGAATACGATCAAACAGTCATAGTATCATAGGTTTAGAACTGAAAGCATCCTCAGATATCATTTAGTCCCACCTTTCATTTTACAGATGAGGAAACTAAGGCTGGGGGACAGGGAGGGATTTAGCAACTTGATTAAGGTCAGAAAGGTATTAAATGACAAACTTGAGATTTGAACCTAAGTCATCTGACTCTAGATACTCCACTATTTCCACTAGACCATGGCTGCTTCCCATATTGTCTTAATAGTTCTCTCCTTTGTCAATGTTGACTGGTACTGGGAGGCACCATAGTGTGTTTTTTTTAAACACATGAACATATTATCCTGGTAGGCTAATGTGTCAACAGTCAAATAAAGTCAGAAACTACCTGCTTAGATATCTCCTTGAACCTGAATCCAAAGATAAAAGAGAGTTGTTGATGTTTTTTTTTTAAATTGGGGGGGCAGCAGGGAAATTGATTGCAATCTCATCTTGGGCAGATAAGGGTAGTTCTTGCTAGATTTTTTCCCTCTGGCCAAACATTTCTGAGTTGCTCTGACTCAGCAGGAAAACTGCCTTGGTGGCAGCCCGTTCAGCACCCGACTTCAACAACGACAACCTTTAAGCATTCTGTATCGTCAGCCCTCCTTTGAGAAGGAATTTATTAAGAAAGAAAAAAATCTAGCCAGAAGACCTCTCGATGCTGCAGCCAAGGAGTGGTTATTCTGATAAATGTCACATGTGACAAAAAATATCATTAGACAAGAAGGGGGTAAACCCTCCCTTACTTTGTCTTGAGGTCTGTATCTAGTGGCTGCCGGAAATTATTTAATTAGCTCTCCAGAACACAAAAGTTGAACTCTGGCCTTTCCAATCCAGTTCAAACGCTCGGCCCCTGCCCCTACTTGTCATAGTGTCCGATGGCTTCTTTGAAGTATCTATAGAAATCTCAGCCCGTTCTATTAGGATTGCAGATTTTGAATGCGAAGTAAATTGGAAGTTGATCATTTTGTGAAATTTTCTATTATTTAAACAAAGATTTAGAATAGCTGCCCCTCACTTTTACAATGCTAGTTTGAAGATGCTGTCTTCCTGTTGATAAGCATAGTTCCTGGCAGTTCAACATGACAGGTGGAAGGGATTTAACATTTGGAGCTCAGGGCTACTGGTCCTTTTAGAGATGGGGAGAAGTGAGGGTGACTAACTTGTCTGGGGTCACTTGGGCAAGTCTGTGGTAGGACTCATGCCGAGAGCTCCTGGGCGGGTGTTGGGAAACTATGAAAACATGTTGACAACACAACAAGCATGAAAGATAACATACACGCATCACCTTTTGTTTGCAGGTTTAAATTACCATAGAATCTTAGAATAGACTTTGGAGACATAGACCCGTGTGTGTGTGTGTGTGTGTGTGTGTGTGTGTGTGTGTGTGTGTGTG
>NW_020954562.1:6158181-6186230 GCF_900497805.2 Vombatus ursinus
TGTGTGTGTGTGTGTGTGTGTGTGTGTGTGTGTGTGTGTGTGTGTGTATTAAAAATGCTTCTGTGTATGCAAAAATTGATATTCTCTATCAGATTCTATTAGGTTAAATAAATTAACTAATTTTTCCTTAGCCAAGTAAATCTGTGAAAGTACAAGCTCTGTTTGAAAGGACCAGAACTAACCCTTTCAGGAGACTTTGATAGTCACAGAGCCAGAGTTTGAGAAGCTATGTTTCTATCTCTGTCTCTGTCTCTCTCTCTGTGTCTCTGTTTCCATCTCTGTCTCTCTGTCTCTCTCTTGTTGTTCTTTGCAGGGAACAGAAAGGTAGGGAGGGCGAGTATGATAGGAAACAGCAGCGTGGCTCATTTTCAAGTGGTCACCCCAAATAAACCAGAGTAACTAACTTAAGCACAATGGCCAATGTGGATTTGAATTCTTCAGCAACTATGCCTGTATTTGTCTGTTTTAAAGGGCAAGCACTGTGTTATCTATTTAATGTGCACAGGGTGTCCACACGAGGAGGAGTCTGCAGTATTTATTTCTGAGTAAATCTGCGCCTCTTAGCACAGATGCTGTGTATCACACCATAACACGTGGCTCAGGTCCACATGCATACATGGTTAAGCTTTCTACCTTGGAGAGGACATTAATTTCAGTGAAATTTTCTCCTTCTTTGTGTTAACATCAGCCAGTGGCTCAAAAGGGTTCATAATGCCTCCTTAGGCATATAGCCAGTAACAAGGGGCTATCAAAGGCCTTGGGAAGACTATTTTTAACCTTTCTTTGTGTCCCCAACATTTAACAAAGTGTGTGGCACATAGTAGGAATTTAACAAATACTTTCTAACTGAATAAAATATAATTGGTTCATGGAAAGCATGGTTTGTCCTTGGAGGCAGATAAGCAGTTCAGTGGATAGACCATTGGATTTGGAGTCAGGAAGACCTGAGTTCAAATCTGGCCTCAGACATTTAATAGATGTTGGACAAGTCACTTAAACTCTGTTTACTTCAGTTTCCTGATTTATAAAATGGGATAATAATAGCACCTACCTCCCAAGGATCAAATGAAATAACATCTGAAAAAACCCTCTGGAAAGCTTAAAGCACCATATAAATACTACCTATTATTGGGGCTTTGGGGGGTTTATTTTGAGATTAGACTTATGATTTCACTAGAATAGGGAACCCCATCTACCAAAACAGATCATCACCTGCTCTAAAACTTACGGTCTTCAGAGTTGCCCAGGGACCCTGAGAGGTTAAGCAGTCTGCCCAGAATCACATCTAGTACATCAGAGGAAAGACTTGGACTTAGGTCTTCCCAACTCACTAGCTCTATTCACTATCTCATGTTGTCTCTATCAACACTCTGCCTCCCCTTCCCCAGCTTTCTCCTTTTCACTCTTTCCCAAAGCAATGTAAAATGTCACTAATTCAGAACCTGGGAATTCAGACCTTATGGCACACTGTAACAGAATGTAAGCTACTGGAGGGCAGGGACCATTTTCCATTGTCTTTACACCCCTGGGGCCTACCACGGGGCACTTAATAAACACCTCTTGCACTGGGTTGATTATCTCAAGCCCTAAGCCAGGCTACGCTGAAGCTGATTATTCCATTGTCTATGGAAGGGGGAAAATGGTTTGTTGAGTGAACAAAGAGCATGAACCAGATTAAAAATAGGATAGTTAGCCTGTTCGGAAAGCAGCGATGTTTGCATGGGAATAATTAATATTCTAATTCCAAACGATTCTTAACTATTAATTATAGTGATTTTGGCTAGATTTCTACTTGGCAACACTTGTTAGCTGTTAGCCTGGGTCACTCTAAGGACCTAAAGTAATAAAACTGTGTAAAAATATTAGATAATTCAAAGTCTTCACTGCTTGACTGGCTTTCCTCCCAATTATTCCAAATCAGTGAGATTCCCCAGCCGTCTATTAGAGAGAATGCTAAACATTTTTACCTGACAGTTGGAAGAGGAGCTCTGAAGCCATCTTCACAGAAATATCCTGACTGAAGAGGCTCCTTTCAGGGCCCAGTCTGCCCTCTGGCATCTTTTGTAAGGGTTCGGTTTTCTCTCGCCCTAATAAAGTGCTATAGCCCACATTCCGGCTTGGTGATATCGAGGCCCGGGAGTCATGGATGTCAACTTCCATGGGCTCCTCTTTGATCTTCACTGCCTGTGTTTCCTTGTAGCTTTCAGCTAAAAATGAACGTAGAAAGAACAACAAAAACATCACAATCTTGTAATTCTGAATGAGAACCAATTTCTCATCATAGAGTCAGAACAGCGGGGGCAGGGGACCAGGACCAGGAACCAAAAGCAAGTATCACAATGAAGAGGCTGGGTTGGGCACATTGCTGTTAGCAGTACCATGTCGGGGCTTCCTTTATCTTACCTCCTAAAGCTCAGATTGCTGCCAAAAGATACAGAGGAAAGAGGATTAGTCAGAAGCCTAGGGTTCAAGTCTTGTTTTTGACAGGACAGCTGTGACCTTTAACAAGTCGTTTAATCTGCTTTGGGCCTCAGTGTCTTCATTTGTATAATGAGGGGATTTGATGAGATGGTCCCTTCCAACTAGCTCTATGATCATATATATGACCCTACGTATCTATTTCTTCTCATGGGAAGAAATATTTCATTGGATCAAAGATCACATTTTTAGATTGAAAGGGACCTTAGAAGTTCATTTAGTCTAATCTCATCATTTTACAGATGAGAAAACTGAGGCTCAGAGAGGGTAAGAGACTTTCTAAGGTTATACTGATAGTAAGGAGCAGAGATGAGATTAAGGTAAAATGAATCTCAGTTTAGCAACACATCTGAAAAAGGTACCAATCTTGAGCCTTGACTATTGTGTATCACTCCTTCTTGACTCACTTTTCCTCAATTCACATTCATACTCATAGGCTGGAGTCCCCCAGAGGGATGGCTGCTACTTCGAATTTGAGGGAGTAACAATGTGGGTGGCTGGCTACATTCTTAACCCCGTAGCTCTTAAGCCCTCAGTGGTATGCTGAAAAATTAATAATTTTTCTCATTCTCCTATATTTAAATAAGTATCAAAATTATAACAATAAATAATTGAGACAAATAATAAACTTTTACCATATTTATGGGGTAGTGGTGTTGGTATAGTGGATAGAGAACATTGGATTTAAGAATTAGAAAGATCTGGGTTATAATCATTCCTCAGACACTTTCTGGCTATGCGACTCCTAATTCACTTCCTTCACTTAACCTCCCAAGTCACTTAACCCCTCTCTGCCTCAGTTTCCTCATCTGTAAAATGAGGGGGTTGGGCTCAGTGGCCTCAGGTCCCCTTCTAGCTCTGCATCTTTGGTCTTCTTTCTATGTAACTATTTACATTTTGGCTAGGACCAATATTTCCACCAAAGTCACCTCAAAACCTTAAAATATCAGTAATAAATTCCTCTTCCCTTTTTAAAAATAACTTATTATTAGTCCATTTAGTGCCTCCTCAAGCTCTCTTTGGAAGGCAGAGATGAAAACAGCTTCCTCAGATCTCTCCAACTCCCTGTCTTCTTTAGATTCTCACCAGCGATAACAGGAATCTTTTCTCCAGCTTCTCTCAAAACCTGACCATCTTACTAAGCCCTTCTCCATAGTTTAGCAAGTCAATCTTCATAATGTCAAAACCCATACACTCTTAACTCTACAGGGAAAAGAGTACATAGTACGAATTCTTCCTAGATCCTCATGGACAGACACACCTTCTTCTTCTCGACTCCATCACGAAACATGCACCCCATCTAACCATTTCTCAACTGTCACCCCAACTACCAAAGCCCCCTGTTTTCCTCAACATTCTATGTATGGACTCTGAAAGTTACATGGGCGCAACATCTGTTGTCTCTTTAATATTCTTATTCTAAATAAGAATTATATATATTTATATACACATATATATATAAATACACACATATATACTTCTAAATAAATTGGGAAGGGAAGAGGGGGAGTTACAGAGCTTTCAAGGACTTAAGAGTTCCATAAATGAAACCCCTGAACTGTCGTTAAAAAGAAAAACCAATCCTTTGTCCATAATCCAAACCTGATTCTTCTCTGCATTTGAACAAATCTTTTTTTAGCATAGCACCACCTTATTCATCAAGGTGGGATGCTGGATGCAACGCAAACAACCACCAATAAGATGTGAGCCCTAAACTTTGAACTCTAATGGTCTCAAATCTGACTAGAATTGTAGATTCTTAGAAATTCAGGACTGGAAGGGACCTTGACCCAAGTACCTTCTTCAGTGAGGAAACTAATGCACATATGGCCTAAGTGACTTGTCTCTGATCATCTAATTAGGAGGAGGCAGAATTGCAACTTGAAACCAGGGTTGTAATACTCAAGCACTCTGTTTATAACACCATGTGGCTTCAATAATTAACACAAATTATGGTAAAGACCCCTTAACTGTTTCTGAACTCAATTTAAAACACATATAATATATTTTACACACACGTATGTTTGTATATATACACACATACATATATGTGGATGTATGCATGCATATTTTGCGTATATATACATATCTCCATACATAGAGATATAGATATGACATTGTCTTCTCTTCACCTGTGTAAATTAGCATCTGAGGAAGCAGTTGCTGTACGGTCAAGTTGAAGCTATCTCTAATGAGTGATGACTATAAGAAGACCAAGACACTAGTAATAGGAGAGGCGGCCACCATTTTGTTTTTGTGACAAGTGTAGAGAGGAGTTGGAGTCTATGGGAGGTAGTCTTTGGTCTGAGTGACTGTGAAGAAGAAAAAATGGTAAGATAACCAGAGTGTAGGGAATCTAAGACAGTGCCTGTGAGTAGCAGGGCAGAGGAGGAAGGGAATAGTAAAGGGATATGTTGTGGTGGGCATCCTTAGGCATTTGGGGGTGCTTTTGAATCCCTTGGATATAGATCCTCAGAGGTTTTATAGCCCATAGGTCCATAGGACTTGGAAAGAATCTTAGAAGGTCATGTAATCCAATCATTTGACAGATAAGAAACATGAGACTCAAGGAGGTAAGTGACTTGTCTAAGGTCACTGTGGCAGTAGTGCCTATGTATGTGTATATGTATATACACATTTAGATGTATATATGAGACATGTGCATTTATTAAGCAGGATCAAAACCCATATGAGTAGATACATATATAATCTCATTTGAGTCTTACAACAACTCTGTGAAAGAGGTGCTATTATTATCTCCGTTTTACAGATGAGAAAATTTAAGAGAGGTTATGACTTGTCCAGGGATCACAAAGCTAGTAACTGGACAAGGCAAGATTCGATCTCAGGAAGTCCACTGCTCTACCCACCATGCCACCACCTAACATCATAGCCACAACCGGAAAATACAAGCAGTACGCTAGCACAATCAATGCATTCCTTAATCAGAGTCCTGTTTTCAGTCATATTTTAAGAAGCAGCAAGGTGCAGAGAGTAGGCGGGGCCAGACTTGGGAGTCTGAATCTCCCCCCCAGGACGATAATAATGCTTGCGCTTGGTGCCTCATAGGGTTGTAGCAAAAATTCTAGCAGCTGGGTTAACTCTGAGGTGCAATTAGGAAGGTGGATCATTTGTTAATATAAGATCGCATGGTTTCAAGTTCACAAGCATTTTAAAAATGCTTACTGCATGCCCAGCACCTGTGCCAGAAACTGTGAGGCAAACAATTGGAGTAGAACATGTTTTATGTTTTAAGAAATTTTAAATGTATTGGGAAGACGTGAGGCAGCTGGGGTGCACGGGCGGTGGGAACAGAATAAGCATTTGTATAGCGTCTACCGCTTACTAAGTATTGTTGTGTGCTTTACAAATATTGTGCTAGGTGGTATAGATGAGGAAACTGGTATTGCCCAATGCCATGTCAGTGAACAATAAGGAATTGATCCAGAATTCGAACACAGGTCCTCCAACTTCAAACCCAGGGCTCTCAGTGGGTACCTAGGCGAGGCTAACTCCCTAAGCATGAAGCAACCACGTTGGCCTCCCTCAAATTCCTCCTTAGAGATCTGACAGAATGTCAACAACTCTCTTGAGCCCTGTTTGACTGCCAGTGGAGGTCTAGTCACCACGCTGGTTCTTCTCGTGCATCTTCCCTTAAACGATTTAATATTTAGAGCATAAACAAAAGAAGCCTTTATCACGGAGCACTTAAATGATGTCATAGGATCCTGCATTAGTCAGTCTTTATGTGGCCCAAGCAGAAATCTGTAGTACAGACAGAAAGGGAATCATTTGATATATAATACAAAATCTCCTCAAAGCCAACGAACAAGACAGCAAAATGCCTTACACTTGGCTCTCTCTTTTTTTTCTATTTCCATTTCCTTTCCCCAGTTTTTTCCTATCTCAATGAAAAAGTACTCCTAGGCTTTGCTATTTGAAGCCCAGCAAGACATGAAGTTAGCCTTAAAAGCTACTTGGGATGATTCCAAGAACGATTTACATGAAGTGCTTTCTGTCCTCTCTTATGACAACTCTTGACCTTTAAAAAAAAAATGCACAAACATCGATAAAAATCTCTACCATTCACAATCTACCTGATTTAGTCCAGGCTCAAGAAAAGGGTTTTTCTATGGTTGACTCAAAGAGCACGTTGGATCTACTGCAATCTAAAAGCTTCCTCCACGCCAAGCTGCCTGCCACGCCTTGATGACGTGTCTCTTCCCCCTCCCCCTTTCTTCAAAGTTCTTGCCAAGTTCTTGTTATCGCCCAAAGAGTGTGGGATCAACATCAAAGAAGAAAAGAAAGAAAGTATTTCCTGTTAGTGTTGGGCCTTTCAAAAAGACTGCTCTAGCATCAGTGTGAATCTCAGGTGGTGTATGGAGCCAGGAGTTCTGTCCCACAGATGTCCAACATCCAGGGCTCTGGGACAGGCCCCAAACTTAGGTTCAGAGTCAAGCTGACCTTTGCAACTTGGCCTTTTCTTTCAAACCATCTATTTCTGTTTAAGCTCTGCACCTCCCACTTAATCCTGCATCCTTCTGCCTCCTCCTTGCTTGGGACAAGCTGACATAAGCTAGAGTTGAATTAAGTCAGCTGTGTTACTGTTCATTTACTCTCTCAGCTGAGGCTCCCACACCCCTGGGGTTAAGTCTACACAACCAGGCCTAATTTGTCCTCTTCTCTTACCCTTCTGAAAAAACAAAAACAAAGAGTTTTTTTTTTAAATAAATCAGTCTTCTAAGAACCTCCTCTTGATGTACTAGGAGAAAAGGGGGGGAAAAAGAATTGCTGTAACATAACCTGTAGTAAAAACCTGTAGTAGTAACTGGTAGTCCTAGGATCAACTATGCATGGAGAAAAGGATGGTAGAACAGAGAGTTTCCAAAAAAGGAAACACAGATTGTTAATAATCACCTGAAAAAAATGTTCAACCTCACTAAGAGTCAAAGAAATGAAAATTAAAACAATCCAGAGGTAACTACTACTCACCAATCAAATTGGCAAGAATAGTTAAAAGCAAAGAAAATCAATGCTTCCTGGAAGGGATACGGAAAAACTGTACATCCATTCATTGCTTGTGAAATTGGAAAATTGCAGAATCTTTTTAAGAGCCATCTGGCAGCATCACATGGTAAAGGTTACAAAAATAATCATACCCTTTGACCCAATCATTCCATTGTTAGGAACACACCCTAAAAGGGTTATTATCAAAAACAAACAAACAAGAAAATGGTCATCTGTTCAAAACTTTTCACAGGAGTTTTATTTGAAATTGCAAAGAAGTGGAAACAGCTTAAATGTCTAACAATAGAGGAATGGCTGAATAAACTGGGGCACATTAATGTAATGGAATATTACAATACAATTAAGACCAACACACAGAGAAATCTAGAAAAACCTTTATCAAACAATGCAGAGTGGAAAAAAATCAGAGGCAGAAATGTAGAGCACACCCAAAAGTGGGGGAGAATGAATGGACAAAGAATCCTGACAGAGATTTATAGGCAGTGCATGAAAAGTTGGGAAGGTATTGCAGGGATTGAAATTGATTGATTAAAATGTAAATAATGAAAATAACCAGCATTTAGATGGCACTTAAAGATTTGCAAAGCATTTTACAAATTTTATATCATTCAGTCCTTACAACAATACTGGGAAGGAGGTACTATTTTACTGATGAGTAAACTGAGGCAGACATTAAATGACTTGCCCAGGGTCATTTAGCTAACTAGTACCAGAGGTTGAATTTTATCTCATTTGATCTATACAATAACTCTGAGAGGTAGGTGCTATTATTATCCCCACTCTACAGATGAGGAAACTGAGGCAGACAAAAGTTAAGTGATTTGCCCAGGGTTACTCAGCTAGCCAGCATCAGATCTTCCTGCCTCTGGGTCCAGTTCTTTACCTACTGTGCTACCTAGCCATCTCTCAATAATTAGAAAGTATGCTCAATGAGTCGCCCTGATGTTTCGTATCGAGTCTGTTTTAAAGAAAAGGAATCAAGTTTGAAGATAGTGACGTGTAATGAAATTTGGGGATACAGTTTAATGCCAAGGTTTCTTTGGAGTAGTAGTTTTGTGAGTCACAGGCCCTACCCTATTTAAAACTGTCATGGTCTCTAAGGAACAAAGTAATAAGGGGCCGCTTTAATAATGTTTTTCTCTCTTCACGTGAACAAGAAAGAAAAACTCATTAGACTATACATTATTTAAGGAATTTCACTTAATAAGTAAATATTCACTTACTGTTAGAAATGCATTTTGTACTGCTTAGCATCATCATAGCATCACAGATTGCAGAGGATAAAAAGATTAATGAGACATGATGCTGAAGCTAATAAATGTGCACTAAACTGAACCAAATTCCCACGCAGTGATTCTGAACAAATGCACAAACAGCAGCAATATTGGGTAGACTTGATGTGCCATAAAAGAAGTATGAATAGATCAGTATAGAGGAAATGAAGATTACAGTCAAATGGTTTGGGCAAGGTGCCTTCTCCTACCTCTTCTTTGAGGTCAAGCTTTCCCCATTTTGATTGTTTTATTCATGTTTTATTTCCATTTAAATGGCCATAATCCTTGTGAATATTATCTTACTGGTTCTGCTTATTCATGCTGCATCAGTTCATATAAGTTTTCAACAAGGGAAACCTCTAAGGTCTTCGAGGAAGGTTTTTGATGAACTATTACTGTCTCAAGAGTAACCAGGGGACAAAAGTAGCAAGGCTTCACAAAGCAAGCAACATTTGAGGGAGACCTTAAAATGGCTAAGATTTTGATGGTACTAGGACAGAGTGAAATCAAACCAAACACTGGAACCCAGGTGGAAGGTAAGTCTCACTTGTGTCACCCATCATGATCTATTTGATGAGCAGAAACGAGGGCATGTGGTATTCCACGAGGGCAATAGCAGAAGCAAAACAGAGGAGGCGAGAAAGCACAAGGTATGTTCAAGGAAGAGCAGTAGCTCATTCGGTTGGAACATGGGCAGCCAGAAGAAGGAGAGGAACCAGTGAAAAACACAGAATTGTACTGGTCAAAGTTGGTGCTGTATCACCACGAGGAATGCAAGTTTCAGATAGTTGGAGGTCAAAAGGGTATAGTCCCTTGGAATAAAGTAACCACTCCATAAATACTGCCAGATAACATTTGAACAAGAAAGGATAAAGCACTTGAAATGGTAGGGAAGGACACAACAGTCATTGTCGTTCAGTCATTTCAGTTGTGTCCGACTCTTGGTGGCCCCATTAGGGGGTTTTCTTGGCAGAGATACTGGACTCGTTTGCCATTTCCTTCTCCAGCTCATTTGACAGATGAGGAAACTGAGGCAAACAGAATTAAGTGACTTGCCCTGGGTCACAAATCTAGTAAGTGTCTGAGGCTGGATTTGAACTCAGGTCTTCCTGACTCCAGACCAGGTGCTCTACCTGCGCCACCTAGGTGGCCCAGGAGACAATAGAAGGGAGGGTCTAAGCCCCAAAGAAATCATTCCCATTATGAAATTATAGAGAAACATGATCCCGGGAAGTTTTATTTCTGACTAGGGGAAAGGTTTTTTCTTTATCTTTTTTTTTCCCTAAGAAATTTAAAAATATCTTTTGTTTTTATGTCACCCATATTTCCCAATGTAGCCATTCATTCTTCCTCTTCCTCCCATGGAACAACCAGTCCCTTTTATTCAAAGAATAAAAATGTGTTCAGCAAAACTAACCTATACAACAAAAAAAAAGTCAGGCTCTAAATTCAGCGTTCCATAGCCACAGTCCTCTGGACCTCTGCTAAGAATCAGAGGTTTGTGGGAGGTACCTTCTCCCAACTCTTCTTTGGGGCCAAGATTGGTCCATTTTGATTTTGTTCCTATTTTAGTTCCATTTAAATTACCATAATCCTTGGGAATATTGTCTTCCTGGTTCTGCTTATTCATGTTGCATCAGTTCATTTAAGTTCTCATGAGAGGAAAGCTTGAAAAGATTTTGAGGAAAGCAATCGATGAACTGTTACTGTCTCAGAGTAACCAACCTTTCACCTGGATGACCTCAAAAAGCCTGAATATCCAGTATACCATCCCAGGAGAAAGACAATTCTATGTCAGATACAGAAGGGCTTTCCTGGTATGGAACCTGATTCCTTCAGGTGTCTGAGTCACTTAATATTTAACACTTACAGAGCTGCAAAGTGGCCCAGGGCACTAGGACAGAGTGGAGTTAAACCAAACCCTGGAAACCAGATGGAGATACTTTTCATTTTTGTCACCCATCATGATACAAAAATTCAGTTGAACAGGGCAATTCCAGCCTGTAGGACTAATCCCCATCTTAACCCAGGGCAGTTTCCCACATTAAAAAAATTTCCTTTCCTTCGCAAGGAACAAAAATCATCATGTGGAAAATTGTTTTCTGCCATCAAAGTATAATAGACCCTATAGAAATCAATGTAGGTTTCCAGTGTGTAATTGGTTGGCATCTTTTCCAGTGAGACTCTGCCTATTTCGGCAATCTTTAAGTCCAGAGGTGTACAAAGTGTCTTTCTGGGAGTTTGGTGGCTTTGAAATCCCCTACTAGTCTTTCCCATGCTGCCTTCCTAAGGGCAAAAGACATAATAATCCTCCAGTTCTCACAGAAAAGCCAACATTCATTCATTCATTCATTCATTCAACAAGCTTTTCTTAAGCTCACACAACATGGAAGACACTGTGCTGGGCTCTGGAGATACAAAAGAAAAAAAGAAAAAAAAATATCCCTGGCCTTACAGAGTTTACGTTTAACTTGGGAGAAACAATACATACATAGACAAATCAGGACGAGATATTATACAAAATCCTTTCAGGTAGAGTAAGAGCTCTAACAAAGTGGGGGAGGGAGTGTGAGGGGAGGCCTTGAATAGAAGGTGGTACCCTAAACTGAACTTCAACAGAAGTTAGGGAATCTATGAGGTGTGACATGCAATTCTTGAATCAAAATAAGCTCCCCACCTCTACTACCACTTTTTTTTTTTAAAAAAATCATTCAGTGATATGACAGAGAAGTGATTTTATTTTTTGTTTTCAGTCATTTTTCAGTCATGTCAGTCTCTTCATGACCCATTTGGGTTTGTTTTCGGTTTTTTGTTTGTTTGTTTGTTCGTTTTTTAAGCAGAGATACTAGAGGGTTTTGCCATTTCCTTCTCTAGTTAATTTTACAGATGAGGAAACTGAGGCAAATAGGGTTAAGTGACTTGCCCAGGGTCATACAACTAGTAAGTGACTGAGCTAGATTTGAACTCAGGTCTTCCTGACTCCAGGCCTGGTGTTCTATCCACTATCCACTGCCTGTCTGCCTGCCTCTCTCTCTCTTTTTCTCTCTGTCTCTGTCTGTCTCTTTCCTGATAGAGATGATAGATAGATAGATAGATAGATAGATAGATAGATAGATAGATAGATAGATAGATAGATAGATGATAGATAAATAGATAGATAGATAGATATCTCACAATGTCTAATTCTGGTCATATTTAACATAGTTCCTAAAAAGCAAATTATATGCAACAACAGTTGCTTATGTAATCTTTCTTTTTTTTCTACATATACTGAAATGATTGTGTTTGTTGATGAATTTTAAGTTCATAATAAAAAAGAAAATATAAAAATGATTGTTTTAAAAAGTTGATTTTGCTGCCTTTTGGAGAAAATTCTGTTCTCATATGTGGTCAGCTTATATAAACAAAACTACTCAAAGCTGACTTCAAACTTCAGACTATTCTCCAACATGGCAGTCAATGAAAGGAAGTGGAGGGGGAGAAGCTACATAGGAATTGCTGTGTGTCCAGTATGGACCAGTGTGAGAACTATGGGCAAAGACGGTGGTGTTAAGGAAAGAGCACACTATTGGAAGTTAAGAGACTTGGTTCAGCTCTGACATTAATGAATTGACTGACATTGGGTAAGTTACTCAGTCCTTTACAGCCCTGTTTTCTATTCTGTAAAATGAGAGGGTTAGACTGAATGACCTATAAGATTCCTTCCAGCACTAACATTTTCTGGCGTTCTAAGTACAAAAAAATCCCCAAGCAGCCAAGCAAAACCCAACCAACCCCATAAGGTCAGAACAGAATCTCTGCCTCAAAGCAAATATTTAAAAGGAGAATCTAGTAGTAAAATCTGTCTCTATTATAGTATGAATATGTTAAGATTTTTTGTTCTACGACAAGCTAGTGTTTCCCTGACCTAATATCCGAAATTATTTCAAAGGCAATTTATCAGTATTATATTTTTCCTAGTCTGATCAAAATACTGAGTTATTATCATTTTTCCAGGATGACTTGGGGAGGAAGGGAAGGAAAAGGGGAAGAAGGAAGAAAGGAAAGAATAAAAGAAAGAAAAGGTAAGAAAGAAAAGTGGAGAATGAGGAAGGAAGAGAGGGAGGGAGGAGAGAGGGACTAGAGCAGGGGTGGGGAACCTGAGGCCTCCAGGCAGCTGGTGGGGCCTTTTGGCTGAGTCCAAATTTTACAGAACAAATCCTTTTGTTAAGGGGATTTGTTCTGTGAAGTTTGGATTCAGTCAAAGGACCACACTTGAGGACCTAGAAGGCCACATGTAGCCTCCAGGCTGCAGTTCCCCACCCTTGGGCTACAGGGAGGAAGGAGAAAAGGAAGGGAGGAGCAAAAGAAAAAAGGGAAAGAAGGAAGGAAAGTGGAAAAGGAAGGAAGGAATGAGGGAAGAAAAAAAGGAGAGGAGAAGGAAAAGGAAGGTAGAAGAAAAGCAAAGAAAAGCAATAAAAAAGGAATAGAATGGAAGGAGAGAGGAAGGAAAAAGAAACAAAAGAAAAAAGAGGGAAGGAGAGAGGGGAAAAAAAAATTTACTCAAAAATAGGAAAAAATGGTTTTGTTCAGAGGACTTTACAAATGAAGTAAACAGGGGGTCAACTCACAGACCAAAAGAACTAACCTCCCACAAAACCTTCTCTGTGGGGAATGTCAAGTGTTTCATTATGGCTAATTGTTGGGATTTGACAAGAATGAACACGTCCCAAACTAGTTTAGAAAAACCTTAAAAGAAGGTAACAGTTGGTGAGGCCTAGAGGTTCGGCTTCCCAGCCATAAGCAGCAACATATGACGTCCCCTAAGGCAATGTGAGGGGTGCTTTAGTTTTCTCTATTTCTTCTTTTTTTTTTTATTCTACTGTTTCATGCATGATGAATGTAATTGAGCCTATAATCAATGCAACAGGTTCTTTCATAAAAGAACTAAATTGGGTAATTGCTAATGTATTCTGCTTTCACGGTACCATGTTAGAGCTGCAGTTTGCCACTAAACCAGATATGTCAATGCCGGCTTTGGATTCCAAGGAACCATATTAAAATCCTGGCTGTTCCATTTACAAACTGTGACACTGACCCATCGTTAAGCTTCACTTCCCACACCAGTGAAATGAAGAGATTGGTCTAGACCAGTGATGATCCAAGTGAGGCATGTAAGACAATCCACTTGGGGTGTGTATGTTGGGGGGGTAGTACTATTAGCATTTCTAATTAAATTTACTTTTTATTTCAAAAAAGGAAAGAAATTAATTTGTGGATTGACAAGAGGGTCAGTTTTCATATCAGATAGTCATGTCTCACATACATAACAGGAGCTACACAATGTGGAGGTTGACATTTTCAGTATATTACAACATACTATACTTTACCTGTGCTTAGTCAAGTAGATCTATATATAATACGTTACCTAATTTTAACCAAGCCAACCCTCACAAAATAGACATGTGGCTTACAATGAAATTTTAAAATTAAAATTAAATTAAAATTTGAATTTCAACAACAAAAAGATTTTAACAAAATCATGGACTGAAGAGAATACTAATAATGCCAAGCTTAAATGAACAAGAAAATGACACCTCTATTTCTTGAATGAGCTTGTCCTCAGCCACATTATGAGGCAAAAAATAATGACGATTGTATTTAATCTGGTATTTTATGAATTTCACTAAACTTAATGATACATGCTTAGGAGCTCCTTTCAGGTTTCTTAACAACTAAAGACAAAAGGCCACATGCCAATTGGAAAAACACAACTACAGACAAAAGCATTGGAAAAATACTTGTTCTTTTAGCCATAGCAGGAAAAAAAAATTGCAAAAGAAATTAAATGCATTCCTTGGTCAACAAATACCATCAGGACACATACAAAACACTGCTGAACTATCTGATGAAAAAAGTATTAGAAAAAAATTACATAATGTGAGAGGTTTGCTATACAGTTGGAAAAAAGTACAGCTTATGGTATTTGTTAGATTCTGTTCCAATAATGAAATATACACAAAAAACTACTTTTTGTGAGCTGTTAAAGGAGAGATCCTAGAGAAGATATATTCTCAGTATCAAGTGATTTCTTCAATAAAAACAATATTTTATGGAAAATTTTATGAATATTTTATGACTCTATGTAGCCACTGATGGATTGGCTGTTTTGACTGGAATATTATAAAAAGGATTCCACGGAAAGTTAGAGAGACAGCACTAGATGTGAAATTCATTCATTCACTAGAGGCAGTTAGATGACATAGTTGTGAGAATGTTGGGCCTGGAGTCAAGAAGAGTTGAGTTCAAATTCAATGTGAGACACTTACTAGTTGTGTGACACATACACACACACAAATCTCTGTTTGCCTCAGTTTCCTCAACTGTAAAATGGGAATCAGGAGAGCCTACCTTTCAGGGTTGTCATGACATCAAATGAGATGTTTGTAAAAATGCTTAGCCCGGTGCCTGGAACATAATAGGCTTTTAATAAATGCTTTGTTCCGCCTTGCCTCCCTGCTTCAGAACATTGCAGGAACAAGTTGGAGCCAGAGACATACAAAGTGCCATGGGATGTCATCAATGTGTTAATTTCATAAAAGCAAGTCCTTTAAGGAGCAGAATCTTTATAATCCTTTGTAGTGAGATGAGGAGTGACCATGAAAGGTTTTATACCACAGAGACTCATTAGTCATCTTGTGGGAAAGTGCTTTTAAGAGCTGTTGAACTTGAAGAAGTTTTTACAAGTTACTTTAAAAAGAAAAAAGGAAAGTGTGTCAAATTTGCTGACCTTTATCTGTGATGACAGGCAGCTGTCAGTGGTATACTACTTAGCAGATATCTAAAAAAAAACAAAAAACATCGCTGATCTGTCTCCTCAAAGGAAAGGTGATTCTTTAACAGTGAGAAAGTAGTTGATTTTTGAAGGAAACATGGGCTGTGGAAAGGATATTTTGAAAACGGATGTTTGGAATTGTTGCCACTGTTGCATGATTTTGCCGATGAAAATAATGTTACTATATCATTTATAAAAGCTCTCATAGCTGTAAACTTTAAAAACTTGGAAACAGTATTCCAACCTGTTGAAAAAGAATTCCAAACAAAGAGTTTCAAAGGATTTTGAACTCATTTGTTAAAAACATAAAAATGAAACACTTTCTGATTATTTTGCATGAACTGAAAGAAGAAAAAAGGGAAATTTACTAGTCAAGTGTCAACAAAAATATTTTCATAATTGGTGGATGGGATTGAAAAATGAGTATCGTGATTTAGTAAGCACAGCAAACAATGCACTTTCTTCCATTTGGATCAATGTATCTTTGTGAGGTATCTTTTTCAGCTATCGTAGCCACTAAAATAAAGTACTAAAATAGATTGAACTTAAAGCTAGACCTTCAAAATTGTGGTATCACAAAGCATTAAACTAAGATTTAAACAATATAAAGCATATTCAATTGATAAAATGTTTTAGTGAGGGCAAAACACTTTTGCGCCATTAACAAAATAAAACATTATTTTAAAATATTTTTTATTTTATCTGTCTCATTTTTTAAAAATCAATTTTATATATTTTTATAATGCACATATATGTATATAACATAAGATAATATATGGGATATAATACATAAATAAATATATGCATATTGAGGATGTGCTCAAAATATTTTTACTGATAGAAATGTATAATCAAGAAAGTTTAGAAACCACTAGTCTAGATCATTCCTGAGTGGGGTGAAAAAAGATTAAAATATAATTTGGAAATGTTTTAAAAATAAATGAAAGTACAAAGCAATATATGTTATGTCAAATTATGGTTTTCTAAGTCAATGTGCAGCCAACAGGGATCTATTTCTGTTTGAGTTTGACATCACTTGCCTAATGACATCTAAGGTGTCTTCCAGTTCTATAATTTTATGAGCTAGAACTAAATATTAAACAAGGACCCAATGAATAGAGTTATAAGGATACATCAAATTAAGTTTTGTCTAGGAATATGGCATAGGGGATTAAGTCCTGGACTTAGAGTCAGTAAGACCTCATTCCAAATCTTGCCTCTGACCCTTACTGGCTAAGTGACTTTAGGTAAGTCAAAACCTCTATGAGTCTGGTTCCCCTCTTTAACAGGGGGACAACACAGGTGGTTTGTCATGAGATTCAAACAAGATAATGCCTATATGATGCTTTGCATATGTGCTATACAGAGAGGAATGGTGGCCTCAGAGTGATGAAGACCTGGGTTTGAGTCCCATCTCTGATCTGAATGGGCATGACCCATGCTGATCACTTTTCTGTGCTCCAGACAATTCTATGATTGTGATTTGCCAAGAAGGCGCTGCTTGGTAGAATCAATCCCTCCCCAGGAACACCCACTACCAAAGCAATCACAGTTATCCAGTTACATAAAGTGCTATGTAAATGTCAGTTATTATTATTGTTATGTTATTATTCAAACTGGTAAATATAAGCTAAACTGTCTACTTTATGGACTTGAAGATCACAGATTTAGAGCTAGAAGGGTATCAGATAACACCCCATTTTATAGATGAGGAATCTATAGTGGTAAAAATTACTAACATCACACAGGCAATAAATGGGAAAGCCAGAATTTGTGCCAGAATTACAGAAGCTAAGAGTTGGGCAAGGACTTTCAGAAGTCATCTAGTCCAACCTATGCCCAGTCTAGCCCCAAAGAGCTCCTACCACCCTCACAGCATATCTGACAAATGGTTGTCTAACCCCAGCTTGAAGACTTACAATGTGAGGGAACCCAACACTTCCCAAGGCAGTCCATTCCACTTCTGGACAACTCCAGGGATTAGGAAAATTTTCCTGCTATGAAGCCTAAATTTACTACTTTTCAACTGCCATCTATTCCTCCTGGTTCTGCCCTCTAGGGCCTAACACAACAAATTTAATCTCTCCTCCATATGACATCTCTTAAGATGTCTGAAGATAGCTATCTTTCCCCCGCCCCATCCCCAAGTTTTCTTGATTTTAGGCTAAACATCCTCAGTTCCCACAACCAATCCCTTCGCATGACATGGACTGAAGGCATCATCCTCGCTGCCATCTTCTGGATATTTCCTAGTTTATTAACGTCCTTTGCAAATGGTAGTCCACAGAGCTGAAATACTCCAGATATGATCTGACCAGGATAAAGGACAGAGGGACTCTCGTGTCTGGAAGCGTGTAGCCCAAGATCACATCAGAGAATCTAAGTGCTTTCACTTCAAGTCTAACATTCTCACCACCATATTGGTAACTTCAGGAAGCTCCCCTTGCAGTATTGCTCCACATATAAATAACACCTTGTCAATTTCAAATAAATGAATGGATATCTAAAGAGACCTCTGAAGTCACTAGGGAAATTTTTGTCACATGGATTATCTTAAAGTAATATGTAATAGGGAATTTTGGTGGTAGGGTGGTTCAGTCCTCATCTGCTTGTTAGACTGCTGTTAATTTAAAATCCTAGTCAAGCATTTTGCTTTCTTTTCATTTAATGATTTCATTGGAAATTAGCTATGGAGATTCATTTAAACAGTAAATATGCCGTTTGGTGCTACTCCAAATGAGCTCATTTTAAAAATTAACCTGCTTTTCATCTGATGGCTAAAGTACAGTTTTCTTGTCTTACATTAGAAGAAAAAAAAGCAGAGAAAAGGTCAATTAAAGCATCTGATCTAACCTTAAAGCGATTCACCATTTATTACCCTTTAGCATCCAATAAATCTCAGCTTCCCTCACTGTCCCTTTGTTGTGATTAATGGGCCTTCACAAGTCCTTCTACGGACCTGGTCATTGTTTTCTTCCTCTAGTGCCTGTAGGCTTCTGAACAATTGCTGCTGATGACACAAACTCCGGAAAGGCAAGGAAAACTAAAGACTACTTCTGTCAGGAGGTGCAGGAGGCAGGGATCTAGCTCAGCAGTACCCAAACTGTGCTTGAAGCAATGTGACCAGGGGGTCAGTGAGAAAATGGTAATGCTAGCAATATTTTCCCTTCAAAAATATTAGATGTGAAATGATGTATGTATCTAAAAAATTACTTACTATGGCTGACAGGTTTTCTATTGGAATATAAACTTAATTTTCTTAAAAATGTCCCTAGCCTCCTTTCGTCCCAGAAGTATCCAGTCCTGCCCTCCTCCCTACACCAGCATTTACTCGTTCTGTCAAAGGGCTTCTTGCCCAAGCCTGCTCTGGAAGCACATTCATTTAGCTAATCTAACAAGACAGAAAGAAGAGGAAAAGTTGGAAGTGGAATCAGAGGACCTGGGTTTGAATCTTGACTCTGCCACTTACTTATCGGTGTGACCCTTAGCTAGTCACTTGACTTTTTTTCTCCCACCTATAAAGTAAGAGAGTTGAAGTAGATGATCTCCAAGGCCCCTTCTGGCTCTGAATCCATGATCTTTAATGGATTCTCCTAATCACAAGGAAAGGGAGGAAGGAAGGAAGGAAGGAAGGGAGGAAGGGAAGAAGGGAGGAAGGGAAGAAGGGAGGGAGGGAGGGAAGAAGGGAGGGAGGGAGGGAGGGAAGGAGGAAGGGAGGGAGGAAAGAAGATACACAGTAGTTCCATATTCCTCTAAGATATTCTCTTCCTTCTTGCCAGAAGAGAGATTTTTTTTTTGGCCTAAGTATCAAGACTTAAAGCACTGTTTCCCAAATAGAGCATGGTAACACACTTTGGTATGGCACAAAGTTATTTGACAGGTAAGCCTCGAGATCCCCTCATTACCCACTTTGTTAATTTTTCTGTCTGGGGAGTTAATGGGCAGAAATCATTTTGGAGAGATCAGAAAGTATGGCCACTGCTATGTCCACCTATGTTTTTTTAAAAAAATGTATCACTGGAAGTGGAGAGGAAGGCTGAATGGAAGCATTTAGAAAGAAAGATAACTAATTGTTCCCTGGCAAGTGTGTAGGTATATTTCAAACTGAGAAAAGCTGAAAAATACAATCTTAAAAGTTCTGTATTGGACTCCTTTTCTCCTATGCCAGGAAATGGAAAAATTCTTTGCCTCTCCTCACAGTCACCAAAATAAGACATGAGTTTGGAAGAGTCCAGGAAATAAAGTAATATAATTTAAAGCTCTAGTTTGAGGTGCAGCACAGAGTACTGCAGCGTTCCCAAAGTGTGGTTCTCCCTGCAGGGGGGGGTCTCTGTGATCGAAACTATTTTAATAAGACATTTTAATTGCCAACAAAGTAAATATTGATAGATATAACCCATATAAACAAAAGTTCTTTGATGGTGAGGGTGTGGGGACAGTTCATAGTCACTTTTTTAGAGTATAAAGGGGTCACGAGACCAGAAAGTTTAAGAATCACAGATATAGTAGATAAGATAGCTAGATGTGGGGTCACTGAGAACTGGGTTCAAATCCCATCTCACACACCACAAGCTGTGCACCCACAGGCAATTTATTTATCTCTCATAGCTTTAGTTTCTCTATCTGTGAGATGGGTATAAGAATAGCACCTACCTCACTGGGCTGTTGTGAGGATCAAAACAGATTAATGTCTATAAAAATGATATGAAACCTTTCAGTCTTATCAACAACCAACAGGGATTAAGTGCCTACTATGTGCTGGGCATTGAGTACAAAAAAGCAATTCCTACATATAATAAGCTTATATATTCTAATGGGGGAAATAAATAGAAAAATACATACATCATCCTCTTTGTCTTTTAAAATATTTTTTATCATATGGGATGGTTCTCTGAAAGGGGAGAGTGGGATGGATACAGGGGAAAATTTAGGCAGTGTATAAACAAAAGATTAATATAATTTAAAAAATTTTAAATATATAATATAGACATAATGTGAATATTTAAATATAAAAGAGTTTGAAAGGGAGGACACTCAGACGGAGACTAGGAAAGGCTCTGAGCAAAAGCTATACAAATATGTTCATAATGATAATTATTATTATTTCAGGAGCAGGTTGTCACCACCAGAAATTAGAGAAAGATTATTCTTAAAGTACCCAAACTTAGTAATCAATGCAGATTATTCAAAGAAATGATAGAAATTATGTGCTATATCATTGAAAGATGTAAAAAATTAACACCCATCAAATATTTGGCAAGGCATGCCCTGGAGGCTACAATGATACATCAGAAGCTCCCTGTCTTTAATGGACTGACAAGTGAGAAATACCTACACTACAAATAGAGAAATGTCACAGAGACGTCAACCACCAGCCTCTTCTGGAACTATAGCATTATCATAGACGTCGCCCATAATCCTCTGGACATAACACTGATGCACAAAAAACCAAGAGTAATGTTTGTAATAGATGTCTCTATAACAAATATGCACAGTGTACAAGATGCGACAAATGGTGATCTTTCAAAATACAGGAATCTCACAGCATAAATCAAAAGCATGTGGGTACAAGGTGAGATCCACTGACAATCTCTTGCCTAGTCCCGTTGATTTTACCTCTGTGACATAGTTTGCCTATGTCTCCTTTTCTCCTGGCAGCTAGGTGGCATAGTGGATAGAGGGCTACACCTAGATTCAGAAAGACCTGAGTTCAAAGGCAGTCTCAGATAGATAGCTGTGTGACCTTGGGCAAGTCATATAACTTTTGCCTGCCTCAGTTTCCTTGACTATAAAATGGAGATAATAATAGCACCTACCTCATAGGATTGTTGTAAGGATTAAATGAGCTAATATTTGTGAAGCACAGTGCCTGGCACATAGTAGGTACTTAATAAAGGCTTCTCTTCCCTCCTCTTATACTGCCACCATCCTAACGCTGGCCATCATTGGATCAGCCTGTTGATTGGGCTCCCTGCCTCAAGCCTCAGCCCATTCCAGTCCATCTAGCTAACAAAGTGATCTTCCTAAAGTGAAGAGTACTGACCGTGTCACATTCTTCACCTCTCCCTTACCTCTGCCGCCATATTCAATAAATGCCAGGGGATTGCTGCTTGAGATCTGCTTTATTGTTATTGCCAGAATGCAATTTAAAATCCCATGACTAGCTTTTAAAGCCTTCTACAACCTGGCCCCTTCCTTCCTTTTCAGTCTTCTTATACCTTACTCCTCCCACCAAGTACTCTGGAATGGGGTGATGCTGGCCTCCATGCTCTTCCTCAAATAAGACACTCCCTCTTCTGACACTGAGTGTTTTGACTGGCTGTCTCCCATGCATGGAATGCTCTCCTTCCTTATTTCCACCTCCAGGTGTCTCTGACTTCCTTCAAGTCTAGGTTAAAATTTTAACCTTCTGCAAGAAGTTTTTCCTGGTTCCCCTTTTTTTAATGCTAGTCTGAGACTACTTCCAATTTACCCCATATTTATCTCACCTGAACACAATTATTTGCATGTAATCTCCCTCTTTCAAATGTGAGTTCAAAGGTAAAGGAGGTTTTCTTTTTCTTTTTCCTCTCTCTTTGTGTTCCCCATGCTTAGTACAGAACTCGGCACACTGTAAGTGCCTAAAAAATATGTCATTATTCCACTTCTTGTGGAGGATTGGAAATAAACTCCAACAGGAGGGAGAGAATATAAGAGGAAATTGATTGGGAAGAGAAAGCAGAGAAAGAGGTTAGCAAAGAAATAGGTAAGGCCAGAAGCACAGGAAAGATAGGGGGCAAGCCTTTCTCCACAGCAGGATCATATTTCCTTACGTATACCCTTCCTCAAAGAAAAACAGTTAACAGCAAACACTCAAGAAGTATTCACTAAATCTCTGGAATCAGAGCCAGACAGCATGAGTTTGGGACCCTGAACCATTTTATATATAACCCAGCTCACTGCCCTTATTTTTGATGCTGCGTTAATCTCTTCTCGCTTATAATTTCAGAGATATTCCAATTTTCCATATTACTTGGCATAAGAAAACCACAGATTTCCCAAACATCATTTCAACATAGTTTCAATCTTCCTCATACCTTTTTTATTTCAAAGCAGCCCAAGTGACTAATCAGAGTTTTCCCTTTCTCTCTCCTCACCTCTGTAATTTTCTCTGCAATAGGTGCTAATAAGAGATGGCCTTACAAATCAGCCAGCAGCAAGAAGGCATAGGGATTAATGCCCAAGGTGTCCCCTAAATAATTGAGAATTGTCTCTCTCTACCCTCTGATCTTTCAGTTTTGGGTGTCTGAGTAAGTTGAGACAGAGATGGGAATCTTACTGTACAACACCAACAGCAGCAGCAGCCCCTAAGTAGTACACATTTCAACAGTGCCGGGATAATGTGGCCAAAAGTATATACACACACAAACCACAGGAAGCTGGTAGTGAGCTTCTATGGAACGTTTGGCACTCAAGGCACCTCTGAACTTCCCTCCTGGCCTAATGAAGTTCATTTCTGGCCGAAAGAGAGTGAAGGTACTTTGGTGGGGATAAAAAAGACGTGGGTAGGAAGAGAAGAAAGTAGGCTAACCATTTTTCTTTTTAACACAGCGATGCTGCTGCCCGATTCTGACCCCGGAATGAAACGAGAGGGTCACTCCAGCAAAGCCCCTCATGCATTCTCCAGCTGGGGCAGCAACACAAAGCAACGAGGAATTCCACAGGAAACCAGGAAATGTGCCTGAACCCAGCTGCTCCCCTTATTTAGAAAGAAAAGGAAATAAATCAACATAAAAAACAAACCAGAGATGGTTGAGATGTGGAAAAAAATTCTTCATGGAAAAAAAAAACGATTCTTTTTGAACCTTTGAAGACAAAGATTCATTTGGTGAGAATGTCAGGAGCTACACGGGGACGGAGACAAAAAGAAAGGCAGTTTGCAAGCATGAGGATCTTCCTGTAATAACAATAGAAGCCTGGGATAGAAATAATTCTTTTTATATAAAGAGGTTTATCCTTTGACTTGGTTTCGAAAATTTCATTGCTGTGATTGAAACAACAGCATGAAAATGGATACGGTCATCTCTTGGTTATCTGTGCCCTGATAATTCATACTGGGGATTCCAAACGTCAACTGGGAGCCTTGCCCTGCAGCTGAGTCAAACCAAGTAATGATCCAGTGCCTACTAAATGCAAGAGAGCTAGATGAGGAAGATCTGAGTTCAAGTCCTACCTTCCACGGGGGCTTTGGCTCTGTGACCTGGTAAAGCTATTTAATCTCTTAATGCCCCAGGAAACTCTCTGAGGCTTGAAGTTATAGAACAGGCTGCTGATGGACACTGGCAAAGGGAGTTTCCTCATCTATTCCAATGAAATCATAGAATAGGATAGAAATCCTTTTCCAAAGGTTCCCAAACATTCTGTGCCCTTAGCAACTTGATCATTTTTTCATGGTACCCCTAGGCAAAAAAACCAAAAGCCACAAGCAAAAAACCCCCAAATGGTTCTGTTCATTAAGTAGTTGTTGTTCGATCATTTCAGTCATGCCTGACTCTCTGTGACCCCATTTGGGGTTTTCTTAGCAGAGATACTGGAGTGGTTTGCCATTTCCTTCACCACCTCATTTCACAAATGAGGAAACTGAGGCAAACAGGGTTAAATGACTTGCCCAGGATCACACAATTAGCAAGTGTCTGAGGCCAGATTTGAACTCAGGTCTTTCTGACTCCAATCCCAGCACTCTACCCAATGTGCCACCTAGCCACCTCATTCATTAAGTCATTAGGTTGAAATTAAACTATCCTGAAAAGTCTTTCTGCAGTACCCTACAGGGCTGTGGCACAGTTTGGAAACCGTGGTTCTAGTAAAAACAAAAATATGCCCAGAACAGGGCCATGTGGTGGGGATATAAATGCAGAAGGGGCAATAAGCTCTGCCTTCCCAGAGACTACATTCTGCTGGGCGACACAACACGTAAACAGATAAGCACAGGCCTGAGAATTTCAGGAAGGGGAGATTATCGGTTAGAGAGAAAAGGCTCCCTATGGGAGACAGCACATGAGCTGAGCCTTAAAGGAAACCAGGCATTCTGAGAGGCAGAGGTGAGGAGGGACTTTGCCCTCCAGGCATGGGGAGCCAGACAGGGTAAAGGCATGGAGGTGGAATGCTGTATTTAGAACATGGCAAGTCGGCCATTGTGGCGAGGCCCCAACGTGCATGAAGGCAGGGCGGAGAAGAGGAACATAAAAGAAATCTCGAAAGGTGGGCTGGGCCCAGAATCTAAGGAAGATGTGCTCAGACTTAACGCTCCAACCAAGGGACAGGCTGACCGGCGAGGCGGCATGTGGCAGTGAGACAGCAATTCCTTAATCAGTCCTATATCCCCTTCACCAAAGCGAACTAGGAGAGGTAGCAGCATGTTCCCAGATGTGCCTATTGATAGGGTCCCCCGAAATGCATTAATGTTCCTCCTCATTAGCACAGATCAGTGAAACAGGACTCTGGGAAGTCAGGGATGATTCTGATTCTGAGTCATTGCTATTGATGGATAATTTTTCACAGCCTTTAAAAAAAAGAATAATGGTCTTGTCCTTCCTCATAAGGGTACAGCTAAATGTTAAGACATAACTAATAAGAGGGGAAAAGATTTTAAAGATTTGAAACCTTATAAGAAACTCTAATGAGATGGCAGCGAGGTGGTGCAGTGGATAGAGTGGTGGGTCTGGAGTCAGGAAGACTCCTCTTCTTGAGTTCAAATCTGGCCTCAGACACTTGCTAGCTGTGTGACCCTGGGTAAGTCACCTAACCCTGTTTGCCTCAGTTTTCTCATCTCTAAGATGAGCTGGAGAAGGAAATGGCAAACCAGTCCAGTATCTTTGCCAAGAAAACCCCAAATGGAGTCACGAAGAGTTGGACATGACTGAAAATGACAGAACAAGAAACTCTAATGAGAAGAAAGGATTTGTGGTTTGTAGCCAAAGAGAAGTCTGTTTCATGAGCAAAAATCTCAGCAGAATGCTTGGCCACTTCCTGATGTGACATCTGAATCCCTCTGGGAGTGGAAGTTCCTCATAACATCATTTAATGAAATTAATTTATAACCTATTTTGGGGGGCATTATTCTACATAAAGATAAGATATTTAGTATTATATATCTAACACAACGGAGATATAGATAAACAGACAGATGAAGCATTTATGAAGAATTTACCATGTATCTGGCGCTGTGCCAAGCACTGGAGCTACAAATAAAAATAACACAGGCTTTGCTCTCGAGGAATTTACATTCTAATGGAAGAAGAAAACACACAAAGAGAATCGGGAAGGGAGGAGAGGGAGTCCATATGTGGTGACATGGCTGGAGATGTCCATGAAGTACAGTGGGAGCCTGGAACCAAGCCCAAGCTGTTCTACCAAAGCCCAGGGTGTCTCTAGGGGCAGAATCCCATTTTCAGGTAGGGAGGAAGTGAAGACGATGACCCCAGTTGGAGGTCAGATGGCATGGTGTGAGAGATCCATGCAAACAATAATATATAGAGGATAGAAATCAATTAAATTCAGCAAGCACTTAATAAGTGCCTACTGTTTGCAAATCACTATATATATCTCTATACTTTGATGCTTAGAAGGTTCTGAAATCTCACCGATGTGGACACACCCTCCAGCAATGGGCAGACTGAAACCCATCAATTCCCTTTCATTCTGGGCAATTCTTATCCAGGTCCTCCTGTAAATCCTTCACAGGGTGTCCACCAAACATGCTGGCCTCCTCCTTCTAGTTCTCCTGCCATTGCACGGACACCAATGAAGCATAAAGCACAGCTTTTGGTCAGTCGTTTCAGTCATATCCGACTCTCCATGACCCCATTTAGGGTTTCCCGGGCAAAGATACTGGAGTGGTTTGCTCATTTTCTCCAGCTCATTTTACAGATGAGGAAATTGAGACAAGACTTGCCCAGGGTCACACAGCTAGTAAGTGTCTGAGGTCAAGTTTGAACTTAGGTCTTTAAGATCCCAGGCCCAGTGCTCTATCCGCTGTACCGCCTATGTGCAAGCTGTCCCTCAGTGTCACCACACGACCAGCTCACCTTGTCCAGTTACACATCTCTCTGATGGCATCCTCCATTAAGACATTTCTCTTGCACAGTTCTTGCTAGGTAATGTGATATAGCCAGCTAAAGCCTACCATGATCCTACCCATCCTCATTTTCCTGGTACCATTCTCATCATCCTTTTAAAATTGAGAGAACACATCCTTACACCACTGGACCGAAAGAGAGGGAACAAAGGCAAGAACAAATCTATCAGATTCCCAGGAATCTTTTACCCGATCTCTGAAAAATGGACTTGGACCATTTTTTTAAATGGCCATGTTTGCACATGCTCAGAAGGAACACAGAGCTCCGAGTGCCTTTGAATGGGGCTTGACCATCTCCAGTCGTCCTGATGAATATCTGGCCACTGGACCCAGATGGCTCTAGAGGAGAAAGTGAGGTTGGTGACCTCGCACAGCCCTCCCTCACTTAAATCCAATTCACCTGCATGTTATGGCATCACCTTCCTGATGCCATGGTCCTCTTTGAGAACAAAGGACAAACACATCAACAACCTTTGAATGGGGCAGGGGAAGGTTTGGGCAGAGGGACAGAGGGGGGAGGTAAGAGGCAAAGGGCCCTATGACACGTGAGAGGTCAGAAAGAAGACAGGATATGCAGTGCTAAGAACCCAGATCCAGAGTGTGAAGGGATCTCAGAGGTTAGCGACTCCAAATTCCTGCCCTCCTTCAAGATTCACCTTCTATCTACCCTGGACATATTTGGTATGTACATAGTTGTTTTCATGTTATTTCCCCTATTAGATGGTGAATTCCCTAAGAGCAAAGGCTGTTTTTACCTTTCTTTACCTTTCCTTGTATCCCCAGGGCTTAGCAAAGTGCCTACTACATAATAGGCAATTAATAAATTCTTGTGTACTTGACCTCCTCATTTTTACAAATTTGCAGACTGGGGCTTAGAGAAGTCATAAGATTATAGGAGTAAAGCTCTAGAGTTGGAAAGAACTCTAGAACCCCCTAGTCCAACAACTCTCATCATACAGATGTGGAAACTGAGGACCAGGGTGGTTAAGTGACTTGCCAGTGACAGAGGTAGTAAATGGCAGAACTGAGGTCCTCTGACTCCCAATCCAGTACGCTTTCCACTATGCCATGTTGTTTGGCATCCTAGACTCTGGCTACTCTGCTAGTGTGAGGTGGGGAGCCAGGGAGAAGTTCCTTGGACCAAGAGGCTTCAGGAGCAGATCAGCATTCACCTTTTATAGATAATGGTCATCAATGACCATCATCAATGGTCATCAGTGCCTGGCTATATGTGTGAGAAGAAGAAGAAGACGAAGAAGAAGACAAAGAAGAAGAAGACGAAGAAGACGAAGAAGACGAAGAAGAAGAAGAAGAAGAAGAAGAAGAAGAAGAAGAAGAA
>NW_020954562.1:6186240-6299014 GCF_900497805.2 Vombatus ursinus
AAATCAAGCTTGAGAAGCTTACCATGCAATAAAGTAAAACAAGTTGATACCAGTGATTCTATTCCAAACAAGATCACCCTCGCCATTACGGAAAGGGCAGCCTTTCAAAGGTTGCATGTGAAGGCAAAGCCCAGGTGGTCACTCACTTCTCTCAATTTATGACTTTAGCACTGTGTAGCCTTTCTTTTTAAAGGCAAGTTTATAAGTCCCTACATCCTCTGACTTTATATTAAGAAATCTTGACATTCACAGAGAAGACTCCCATGGGTGTGTGAGCATGCCAACCTTTCATTTCCTTCAAGAACTTGCATCCCAGGACTGTGCTACTACAGAACAGGATGAATATTCTAGGTGTGAGCACGTCAGATAACCTCTATTTTTTAACCTTTGAGTTTTCAGGTTGCAGAGAAGAACAGAATTTCTTAATTAGATTTACTTTTCCGTCCCTAATAGATTAGAATCTGGTCAAAGGCATTTTTGTCATTGTACCCTCTAGTGCCCAGAACATAATGGGTACTTACTAAGTGTTTATTGATTTGTTGATTAATAATAGATTTTCTTACTCAATTTTGGGGAACATATATGTATGTGTCTGTCTATCTATCTATCTATCATAATAGGTCAGAAAGAAGACAGAATATGCAGTCCTAAGAATCCAGATCCAGAGTGTGAACGGATCTTAGAGGTTAGCAACAGAGGTTAGTTAGAGAGAAAATGGAAGATTAGGGAGGTGGTGATGGTGGCTGGCTCAAGATCACACAGTGAATTAATGATAAAATCAGCCAGGACTAGAACTCAGAGCCTCTGACTGTATAATGCTATTTCTTTGATATCAAGGAAGCTAGGTGGCACAGCAAATAGAGTGCCAGGACTGGAGTCAAGAGGACCTAAGTTCAAATCTGGCCTCAGATACTAACTAGCTGTGTGATCCTGGGCAAGTCACTTAACCCTCTCTGCTTCATTTTCTTCATCTGTAAAATAATCTAGAGAAGGAAATGACAAACCTCTCCAGTATCTTTGCCAAAAAAACCTCAAATGGGGTGACAAAGAGTCAGACATGACTGAAACAACTGAACAGGATGTCAAGGAATGTGATTTGGCTCTTCATTGATGCCATTTCCATTGCCATCCAAGTTGTGCAGGGGTCATTCCATTAAAGAAATAACTCTGTGCCATGACTATTTTCTGGTGATTTCCTGATTTTATTAGTAGAAGTCACAGGATACAATATGGTTCTTATTTTATACTAGAAAACTAATAAACATTCATTTACAGAGCACTTTCCAGTTTACAAAGGAACATCCATCTGAACAGCCCTGTGAGTGAAGTGTAATTAGCCCCATTTTACAAATGAAGCTTAACTATTTAGTAGGTTTTCTCCAGAAGATAAAAAAGCATCTGCTCTTACAAATCAAGCCAAGTTATTGTTTTATTCATTATTCAATAGGTCCCAAAGTCATTGCATCTTCTTAGTGAAGAGAGCTGTACTCTCAAGTACTTGGCCCTCTGGTAGGCACTTAAAAAATATCAGTCAAGGCAGCCCATCTCAGAGATTACAATCTAAAAAAATGGTAGATGAGTTTAACTAGGCACTTAAAAATATTAAATTAGGAGCAAAAATTATTTTCCAAATACATGATGGGAGAGAAGATGCATTTAGAGGCAGTTAGGCAGCACAGTGGATAGAGCCCTGGGCTTGATACCAGGAAGAATCACCTTTCTGAATTCCAATCCAGCCTTAGAAATTTAGTAGCTGTATGTCCCTGGGAAAGTCACTTAGCCATTTGTCTCAGTTTCTTCATCTGTAAAATGAGCTGGAGAAGGAAATGGCAAACCACTCCAGTATCTTTGCCATGAAAACCCCAAATGGGTCACCAAGAGTCGGGCACAACTGAAACAACTCAACAACAGCAAAGTGGTACAATGGAGAGAGCACTGGGCCTGGAGTCAGGAAGACCTGAATTCAATTCTAGCCTCAGACATTTTGTAGCTTGTGATCCCAGGCAAGTCACTTAACCTCTGCCTCAGTTTCCTCAACTGCAAAATAGAGACAATAATAGCATCTACCTCTCCAATTGTTGTGAGGATCAAAAGAGATACTTGCAATGCATTTAGCACAATGCCTGGTATGCAGTAGGTACTTAATAAGTCTTTTTTTCCCTCCCTCCCCTCTCCCCTTTATAGCATTTTTATGTTTCCTCAAATACTTCACTAGTTATAAATCTCGGAGGAATCTTAGAAGATAAATCTAGTCCAAACCTATCATTTTACAGATGAGGAAACTGAGGCTTAGGGGCTTAGTGATTTATTCAAGGTCATATGGGTAGTAAATGGCTGAGTTCAGATTTTAGCACAGGTGATTTGACTCTAAACCTAGTGTTCTTTCCACTGAAACAACCTAGACATACTATTAGTTAAAATGGAATGAAAATTTGGGATATTTATGTCATCCGGGGGGGTTATCAATTTTTGTGTGCCATGGACCCCTTCTTAGAATGTTGTTTTCAAAAGCAAAACAAAACAAAACAAAACAAAACCCCACATACAAAAAAACAAAAAATCCTAAAAATCCAAAACAAAAAAACATACATATATATATGTATATACATGTGCATAATTATAGAAGAAACCAATTATATTGAAATGTATTTATCAAATTTTTTTAAAAGTTTGCCGACCCCAAGGTAAGAGCCCATGATCCAGACAATTCCAAGCAATAATTTATTCCTTTCAATTGTCTAGACCAGGGATATTAAATTCTAATAGAAATGGGAGCCCTTCGGGCCACATATTGACTTAGTTTTAAAATGTAGTGTTATCAATGTTTTATTTTACTTTTATTTATTTTATTAAATATTTCCCAATTACATTTTAAGCTGGCTCAGGTGCACTCAGAAGTGTTGCGGTGACTACATGTGGCTAGTTTGATACCTCTAGTCTAGGTATTTCAGATGAAACTCTTCTCCCCCTCCCCCCATTACAGCTTCAGGTCTAAACGTCATATTTCCTGTGTAATAATAATAATAACAATAACAGCCAGCATTTACACAGCACTTTTAAATTTTGTGAAGGATTTTTTAACATATTTTCACACCTGCTCCTTATAAACAGCCTGGGAATTATAGTCATTATTATTCACACATTTTTGAAATGAGAAAATTGAAGGTCTGAGCATTGAGGTGATTCATCCGTGGTCACTCGGATATGAAGTGATGGAGGAGGGTTTTGGACCCAGGTCTTTCCTGGCTCCAAGCTCAACATTCTCTCCACTAAACATAGTGTGGACCAGAGGAGAGCTGAAATGGCCTCAGGCAGAATCATAATGAGATTGGGCCATTAATGTGGGCTGATTATTACTGCATAATTAGATGACATGCTTCTTTTTAAGGCTGACTATATGGGTTTTGAATGAAAAGGAAGAACAGAAAATTTCCATCCTTAAAGATTTCCCATGGAGTTTTAATAAGGTTGCAAGGTATATGTGTCTGTGTTTCCAAGGGAAAAAATGCACAACAGAAAAATGGACCAAATAGTTCTACCCCAGAATCATCCAGCAGGAAGCTCTAATTTAGCTCAATAAACTTTGAAAAGATTATAATAACATCTCCTTCTGGAGAAATATATGAATCAAGAAGCCAAATTCTCATGTTGAGAGAACCTCCTTCCCCTAGTTAGAACTAGGGCCATCTTTAACTGTGAAGAGACTACATCTTGCCAACATGTTTTGTAACCAGAAAGGGTAGGAGTCCTTTAGGTTGCATTAGGAACGAACCCCAGAATGTTAGGAAAAGTTTTGGTGTAGTACAAAAACATCATGAAAATAAACTCAGATGGGCTGGGAATCACACCACATACAACTTGGGAGAGACAGGTTAGAATTAATGTGGGGTGAGGGAGGGTGGGTCCAACTGATATCAAGGAAAAAGGAAGGAGATCTAGAGAAGGGGCCTTCCTGCCTGTCAGTAATGCCTAAACAATGCACGGTTTTTCCAATTCCCTAATTTCTTCCTCAGGGGATGAGTAACTGCTAAACTAAGGAAGACCCAAGTTCAAATCAGGTCTCAGATACTTCCTAGCTGTGTGATCCTGGGTAAGTCACTTGACCCTGTTTGCCTCAGTTTCCTCATCTGTAAAATGAGCTGGAGAGGTATCTTTGGTAAGAAAACCCCAAATGGGTTCAAGGAGAGTTGGGCAGGTAGGTGGTGCAGTGGATAGAGCACCAGCCTTGGAGTGAGGAGGATCTCGCCTCAGACACATAACACTCACCAACTGTGTGATTCTGGGCAAGTCACTTAACACCAATTGCCTCACTTTAAAAAAAAAAAGAGTCGGACATGACTGAAAATGACTAAACAACAAAGACAACAATAAAGAAAAATCTCCCCCCAAAAAAAGGGGCCACAAAAAGTTCTGAATCAGATTATAGGCAGTGTGATGTCAAAGGACTTAGTGTCTTGTCCTGTTTCCCCTATGTGACTTGCTCAAGCACACACAGGTGGTAAGTGGCAGGGCGGGGTTTGAATACAGGTTCCCAAGACACAAAACTAAAGCACTTTATAATTTGTGATAACATTTCCCCTAGAAGATCTGCCTGAGAAAAGTAGGTAGTGATCCTTTTTATAGATAAATAAACTGAGATTTAACTCTTCAGTAGGTTTCCTTTCCCCCAAAAAATCTGTTTTTTAAGTGTTTCCCCATACAAATCAAGCCAGGCCACTGGCTTATTTAATATTGGTCCCAATTCACGGACTTGACTCCTGGCAGGCATTTGCAAAGCTCAGTTGAGAAAGCCCTTCTGAAGAGTTAATAATCTTTTTTTTTTTAAATGCAGTCACATAGGAGCAGAGCAGGGTGACTTCATGAACTCTGAAAAGAGAAAGGAGGTTTAACGGAGGGAAACGCAGAATGCACAAGGGGTAGATTGGGGACGCTGGGGACACGGAAGATAAATGAGTCACATCCTGATCAGTTAGTGAGAGATTAGGAAGGAAGACACTGAGTTCTTGGAGGGAAGAGAGGAGGAAGGGATGGCCATCAGTAGGGCTTTGCATAGTCTAAGGATGGGAATAGGAACCAGACCTGTAATTTCACTGATATAAGGAACTCCCAGGTAAGGAAATCTCCTCCACCATTGCAGCGTAGCAGACATCTAAAGCTAGGAGGGATCATAGAGGGCATTAAGTCCAAATCCTTCATCTCACAGATGACGCACTAAAGCTTCAGAGAGGTTTAGCTCAAGGTCACACGGTTATTAAATGTCTGAGGCAGAATTTGAACCTAGGACTTCCTAACTTTTAATCTAGATCTCAATATATTATATTATTCTGCCTAACCTTAGAGAATTTACATAGTTTAGGAAGATTTGATTTCACATAGCCTACTTCATCATAAAATAGCTTTGCTCTCAAAGGCTTAATCAATACAACACTCTACCAGTATTGATACATTCTCTATGGGCACACAAAAGTTTACAAAGCCTTTTCCTCACAACAACTTGGGGAGACAGGGAGTCCTTAGTATCCTTCCCATTTTAAAGAAGGAGAAACTAGGTTTAGAGAGAGGTTAAGTGACACAAATTGGAAAGTATTTGAGCCAGAATTTCAATTCAAGTCTCCCTACTATAGACTCAACACTCTTTCCAATATAACATACTGAGTTCATGAAGCTTTCCAAAGTGCCCCTGGGGTCTATGAACTTGTTTTCCTTCCCTCACTCTATCTCTCCCTCCCTTCCTTTTTCTTTTTCATATTTCAGTAACTGTATTTTAATGTAATTGGTTTCCTTTAGAACCCTATGCATTTTATTTTATTCATTTAACATGATTCCAAGAAGGGATCTGTAGTTCTCCAGATTGCCCAAGGGGGCCATGACACTGAAAAGGTGAAGAATAGAAAAGCATTAGAGAAATTCTAAGCATGATTTGTAACATGGGTAAGCAGAACTCAATTTGTTAAAAGGAAACTTTTAAGAAGTTAGATTGACTGCAGAGACATAAAAACAAAAGGGGAAACCCCCAAAGCACGAAGGTTTTCTTCAGTACACATTATGGTTGTTTAGAAATCCTAACTGTCCACTCCCAGGGTGGGGAACCTGCATCCTCGACGCCACATGTGGTCCTCTAGGGCCTCAAGTGTGGCCCTTTGACTGAATCCAAACTTCACAGAACAAATCCCCTTAATAAAAGGATTTGTTCTGTAAAACTTGGACTCAGTCAAAAGACTGCACCCAAGGACCTAGAAGGCCACATGTGGCCTCGGCCTCAAGGCCTCTCCACCCCTGGTAGGTGTAGTGTTCCAGGGGCTGTGGGAAAAAGTGACCCAAGGCCCTTTGTGATGTTGCTTCACTTGCAAGCTATCTTGTTGATTGGGCCCCCCAATCCCCAGCTATACACTGACCATTTCCCACTTAGTTTTAGAGTTTTAAGCAAGTAAACTTTTAAAAATGAAGGGCATGGGAAATAGCAATAGTAATGAAAAAAGAAAAGGCAAAAGCATCAATGAAACATTTTAAAAAATACATAGAAGAGGGAAGGAAGAAGTTTAGAAGGGAAAACGGGAAAAGCAGGGCTACGTTGGTACCACCACCATAAATGCAATGTGTACTTTGCAAAAATCAAGCTCTGTGGAAGAGATTCATAATTTCCCATGCAATTCTCTCCTTCTGGTCTTTGTACATAGAAATATTCATGTTTGTTGATGATTTTCTAGCTCACATCTTTTTTTTTTCTTTTTTAAAGAAAGGAATAATAAAAAGGTGGAACATACAGACCCATCTAAGAAAATCTTATTTGAAAGCCTCTTATTTATTCTCGTTTTCTTTTAATCCATCAGTTGCAGCAGGGACAAGGAATACTCCGTAGCCTTTGGCTCCTGCCCAACATCTCATTTTTGGGTTTCATTGGCCAAGAGGAACAGTAGGATCGGCCCAACCAATTAAACAAACCTAGTAATTGCCTCCCGTATGCTAAGTGCTCCAGTATATTAGGGTATGGCAAGATCCCTGTCACTAGCTGGTAGAATTGTCAGTCAGTCACTCGACAAACATTTATTAAACTCCTACTATGTGTCAGGCCAGGAAACTAGGTGGCACAGTAGAGAGAGTGCCAGGCCTGGAGTCAGGAAGATTCATCTTCCTAAGTTCAAATCTGGCCTTAGACAGTTCCTAGATATGTGACGCTGGGCAAGTCACTTAACCCTGTTTGCCTCAATTTCCCCATCTGGAAAATGAACTGGAGAAGGAAATGGCAAACCACTCCAGTATCTTAGCCAAGAAAATCCCAAATAAGGTTCTGAAGAGTTACCTATGACTGAACAACAACAATGTGCCAGGCACTGTGGTAAACCCTGGGGATACAAAGAAAGGCAAAAACAGCCCCTGCCCTCAAGGAGTTTACAATCTATTAAAAGCATATCGCACGCAAATTGTTAGGTACTGTTGAGGTTAGAATTGGGAGAGCTGGTTCAGGTGTGAAAGAATTCACTTAGACTTGTAGCCATTGGTGATAAGTTCAGGGTGGACCCCAAGAATGTTGGGGTGCTACCTGAAATGATGAGGAATAGACATGCAGGTCCTAGTGTCCTGAAAGAATTCACTCGGACAGTCTCCAAGTTAAAGAAAGGCATTTATTGGGGTGATGCACCCAACCGGGCCTGCTCCTCATGAGGCAGAGCCTCAGTGGGCTCTACTCCATGTGGGAGGCAGTGCATAGGCCACAGACCCTGCTCCCCTAAAGGAGAAGAGTGGCCCCTGCTTCCCACAGGAGGTAAAGGCGGTTAGCTAGGTCAAAGGTATGGATTAAATACAATTTTATGGAATGGGGGAAGGGGACAAGAGAATGGGGGGGGCAAACATGGCTCCAAAATGGGATATCAGGGAGTCTGGACGTGATAAGCAAAGAGAACAGGAAAGGGGAGAGGAAGAGTTGTTCTGGAATTGAGGGTGCTTTGTGAAAGCACAGAGATAAGTTCAAGGTGGGGGCTTCAATGCACAGTTCTGGCTGTTCACATCCAGGATCTTATCTCCTGGCTTGCTCCAAATGCCTCAAGCACTCTTTTCTACCTCATGATCACTACAAATATACACATACACACATATAGAATAGATGAAAGGCAATCTCAGAGGGGAAGGAATTAGCAACTGGGAAGGACCTGGAAAGGTCTCCTGAGTAAGATGGGATACAAGCTAGGTCTTAAACGAAGCTAAGAGATGGAGGTGAAGAGGCTGAGCCAATGCATGGCTCCTCAGAAACTGAAGACGGGAGTGTTCTGTGTGAAGAATAGCAAGTTAGTCAGTGTATATAGACCATAAAGTTCATGGAGGGCAGTCATGGGTAAGAGGCTTAAACAAGTAGGATGATGACAAGCTGTGAAGAGTTTTAAATGCCAGAGGACTTGCTATTCGATCCAGAAGAGAAAAGAGAGCCATTAAAGCAGAGGGATGACATGGGCAGACTTGTGTTTTAGGAAAATCCCTCTGGCAGCTGAGGGAAGAATGATTTGGTGAGGGTAGAAAGCTACTGCAATAGGCCAGGTGCAAGGTGAGGGGGTCCCACAGGATAGTGGTGGCTGTGTGGGTGAAGAAAGGAGAGTTACATCCTTAAGGTTGTGAAGGCAGAAATGCAGATTTTGGAATAGCCTGTATAGGTGGGATGTGAGAGTAAGAGGGCCAGGAGGACACAGAGGTTTGCAAGCCTAAGGTGCCTGGGAGGATGGTAATGCTCTCATCACAGTTAAAAAAGAAGGTACGGTATGCTACCTAGTAAGGAACAAGCTCAAGAGAAGGTGTAAGGATGGAGGAGAGATGGATGGGTTTGTAGGCATCAGACAAGGGTTCAGGATGACAGAGCCAAGATGATAGAGCAGGGATGATAGGCTCAGGCAGTCAGTGAGACCGAAGGAAGACAAAAGAGGATCTGGTTTCTTCACCTTGGAGTAAATTCTCCATTTTTATTATTTCATTTCCTTGCCTCAATTTGTCAGACACTAATTAACACCCCAAATTCCAACCGACATCAATTCTTTAACTGTCCCCATCAAGTCAGTTAACTCTCAACTTCAGCTTGTCCCTCCAAAGCTGATTTTATTGTTATTGTTCTGGACCTGGGATTTCATCTGTGTGGGAACTGTCTCCAATAACCAACAGCCTGACTTGACTGATTTTCAGAAAGAAAACCCACCTAAGAGTTGTCTTAGCTTTCTCATCTCTAAGATGGGCATAATATTGCTTATATCACTCCTTGCCTCACAGGGTTGCTCTGAAGGGAAATACTTTTGCAAACTGCCACTCATCCCTTGTACAGTGTGATAAGGGAAAGAGCACTGGCCTCGAGTCAGAATCTGGGTTCAAATCCCACCTCAGACATTTACTGCCCTCAACTCTTGATTCTTATATTTATCACCTGTATGATCTCAGTCAAGTGACCTAACCTTTCAGGGTCTGAATTTCCTGATCTATAAAATGAGGAAGTTGGGCTCAGGGGCCTGGGAGGTACTTTCCAGCTCCAAATCTCTGATCCAAACCCATACAGTTTTACAAAGTTGCCTGGGGCACTGGGGCTAAGTGACTTCCCCAGGCTCACACAGGTGGCAAGTTCAGAGGCAGCCTTTGAACAGTGGTCTTCCTGATTCCAAGGCTGGCCATTTTATCTGCTGTGATATACTGGCCTCTCTTCCACATTGATTCTGCTTCTCAATGTCTCCTCTTTAAAACCCTATCACTTCCTTCCGGAGTCCCGAGTGACCTTACCTACTACTCATGCCAGTAATAACAGAGACTTCTCAAGGACAAATGTGATGCAGTTGTCTCCTATCAAGCCCCAAAGGAAAAGGACAAATAAATTTGCTTACAGAGAATGCCCAACGTGAAATGTTCTTTTATCAAGTTTGACAATTTAAAATATTTAACTTTTCATCCTTATTTTGATGTCTGATTTTCTCAACTGGTAACTCTTGTGGAATTGTCACCTTGAAATTCTTGCCACGAGATCTCTCTCCAAACTCATCCAAACGGAAAACAGCACAAAGGCACCCCTCCCCACACAGACAAGTTAGGTCCCCCAAGATTATAAACCGATCATGTGTAATTCATAACATTTTCACATAAAAACAAATGCTTAAAATGGAAGTTAGGCCTGTAGGTTACCCCGAAAGTTCCCCTTGAACTCATATCCTAAAGTTCTAGGTCCTAACTAGGAGGAGTCATGACAAACAAGGGAAAAGAAAGCATTCTTTCTTTTTCCTAAGTCTGGCCTGCAGGCAAAATGTTGAAATGGGAGAGTTTAGACAGAACAGATTCCCATTCAAATGGCACCTGACATTCAGTGGCTATGTGACCTTGGGCAAGTCACAACCTCTCTGGGCTCCATCCAGTTTCCTCATCTGTAAAACTAAGGTAATAAGGCCTCCAGTGTCTACCTCCTGGGGTTGTTGTGAAGCTCAAAGGAGCTTATGCATATAAATTGCTTTGCAAACTTCAAAGTCCTATATAATTGTTGGTTATTATTATGATAATTTTCCATCAGTAAACGTTTACCTTACTTTCTGCAATCTCTGGCCTCCTGATAACAACCCCAAAGCCCTGATATACCCTCTTAAGGCCCCCAGCACTGGCACCCCCAGACACATTCTCCCAATTTAATCAAGTGTCTTCAATCCAAACTCTCATTCCCTCTCTGCAACGATCATCAATGAGGTCTTGGGAGAAAAGCAAACGTAGTACACTAATTCACACTGATGTGTGATGAACTCATAGCTACTTAATCAAAAGATCACATATTTAGAGGTAGAAGGGACCTTAGAGGTAATTCAACTGAGGATTTCTTAATCTTTGTGTCATGGACCCCTTAGGCAGTTTGAGAAAGCCTGTGGACCCCTTTTCAGAATAAGATTTTTAGATGAATAAAATAAAATATACTGAAATCACTATTAAAATCTTAGAAAAACAAGTTTTTGTAGAGCCCAGATTAAGAAGTCCTGAATTCTAGTCCAACTATTTGACTTTATAGAGGAGGAAACTGAATCGCAGAAAAGTGAAATGACATATCCCAGGTCACATGGAATAAGGGGCAGGGCTGGGATTTGAACCCAGATCTTTGGACTCTTGGTTGAGCACCTGTTTTCAAGGCACCATGCTCCCTCCCAGAGGTATTTATATTTGTATTTGTATTTGTCTTTTAAAACTTAGGTAGGGATTTCAGGCAATGGGAACAACAAACTTAAAAAGCTCGATTTAAACAGGCGACCTCTGAGATCTCGTTCAATTCCGAGAGTCTATGAGTCAGATAGTGGAGGGGATGATACTTTGGGGTAACTATTAATAGAGAGGAGAGCCCTACAGGGAGTCTGCCCTAAGGCTGCAGCTATCCTAAGCTATTCTTGCTTTTATTAATTTTCTCCTCTTCCTCTTCTGAACTCACAAGGTCTCTAAAAATTCACCT
This sequence comes from Vombatus ursinus, assembly GCF_900497805.2. Taxonomy (NCBI): domain Eukaryota; kingdom Metazoa; phylum Chordata; class Mammalia; order Diprotodontia; family Vombatidae; genus Vombatus; species Vombatus ursinus. The sequence continues at coordinate 6,197,675 of NW_020954562.1, forward strand.
GACTTTTTCCATAATGGTTCCTGAGCAGCTGACCATGGGCAGGGGTCAGGGCTTTAATAAGGTGGAGAGTGACACTACATTACTTAATAACCCCCAGGGATTCATCTTCTGATGCTTTCTAGGAATAGAATTATGTCTGGGGGGCTAGTTCAGAGGTGATAGTATTTTCTCCCATTTCCCATATAAATGCATATGCTGATCCCTAAAGGGATGAGACCGAGAGCTTTGCTCTTAGACACTTCTTATAAGGCTGTGCTAAATGCCAAGCCACTACAAGCTCTGTGTCACCTTTAGCCCCATATCCCAACTTGTAATAATGAATTTACTTCATTACTTCAGAAGAAGCTCAAATATCCCAGTGCCAATACTCTGGGCTACAAGAACCATATGTGTTTCTCTAAAGCAGTGGGTTAGGGTGTATATTCTTTATATTGGACTTTGGGCATTCATTTCTTGAATGAGGATTCTCTTTGTCAGCTAAATGCTTAGGAGATGCCTACTTAACTCGACTGAGGGTGGGCTCAAATCTTTCAGGGGTGGTCATCTGAAGCTTGCATCCCTGTGGAGAGAGGGGGGTTTTTGCCCTGATCCGAGTCACTTCTAGGCTAGACTTTTCAGGGTCTGGAACTCCAAAACCATAGCAGATTTTTCTGAAAATTCAGTGGAAAATTCGAGTCTTTATGTCACTTGTGTTTTACCAGAAAAACACTAATTTTAACCTGGAAAATTACATACCTGTATAGATTTCTCCACATAAAATATTTCCACATTATATTTGACTGGGGTGTGTGCCAAATAACAGCCCTGGAAAGCTTACACACATAAACTGATTTAAATTTGGCCAAGGACGAGTAAAAATGCGTTGAATAGGCTCCTTCTGTTCCCTAAGATGGCTCAATGAAAGGTTGGAAAGAGCCTTAAACAGCTGGACAGCTTTCTTTCTTTCTTTCTTTTTTTAATAGAACTAAGAAAGTAGCAGGCAGAAAACTATTTTATTCCAGATTTTTTTTATCCCATTCATTTTCCTTTAATCATGTACCTACTATGCACCAAGCACTGTGCTAGGCACTGAAGATACAATGATTAAATAAAAGCATCCCTAAATTCTGGGGTTTGGGAAAGGAAAGAAGAAGGTTGGGGGTAATAATACACAAACTGTCCCATGGGTCAAAACTAGAAGAACTCGTGCTACCAAAAAAGATATCATTATAATGCTTGGTACATCCTTTTCTTCCCTAACCCTCCCCAGCCAAAAGGATTTCTTCCCACGTGACAAAGAAGACTGTAAATGAAAATTAACAAGGCAGGTGGCATTGGAGACTAAAATTTACAAGAAACGCCTGCAGCAAGACACTGGGAGCATGCATGAGAGGATCGCAGTGCACCACTTGGATAACCTAGTTAGACACTTTGGGAGATGAATTGCTATTATTCTCTACAGAGGGACAGATATGATTGTGGAGAGAATGGTCTGGCTTCAGTGGGAAGGCCTTTATTTGGATGTCTCTCAGGACTTCAGCGGAATACCAACACTGGTAAAAATGCTGTGATGAATCATACTATTACTTCTGGGAAGATGGCAAAGGACAGGGCTTTCCCACTACCCCTTTTACATAAGACCCTCGCTAGTCCATGCCTTTTTTTTTTTTTTAAATGTGGGTAGACATCTCTCCCAATTCAGATGCCATGTCCTCTGTGAAAGTAAGTTTTCTCTGACATGCCCCAGGCAAATGTTCACCGGATCCCAGATTTTGAGCTGAAAGGGACCTTCAAGGTCATCTACAGCATAAGGTCATATAGGTAGGTGGCACAGTGGATAGGCTGCTGGTCCTGGAGTCAGGAAAACCTGAGTTCAAAACTGACTTCAGAACTTACTAGCTGTGTGACTGTGGGCGAGTCACTTAACCTGTTTTCCTCAGTTTCCTCATCTATAAAACAATAATAGCCCCTACTTCCCAGGGCTGTTGTGAGGAGCAAATGGGATAATAACTGTAAAGTGCTTAGCACAATGCCTAACACATGGCAAGCACTTTATAAATGTTAGCTATTATTATTAGCCATCATTGTTTACGTACATATTTAATATTTATCTCTGTATATGCTATTCATTTATTTATTATATCTGCTATTTATCTGTGTATATTATTTATCTGCTTGTTATATGGGCTATTTATCTCTATAGATGCTATTTATTATATATGCTATTATCTCTGTATATGCACTACTATCTCTGTTTATGCTATTTATCTCAATATATGTGCTCTTTATCCATTTACTATATCTCTGTATGTGCTATTTACCCAATAGAGTGTAAGTGCCTTGAGAGCAGGAACCATTTTCATTTTTGTCTTTGTATCCTCAGGACCTGGCACCTGGTAGGCCATAAATGATAAAAACAAGCAAACAAATTTTTGTTGAATTGAATCAAAGAGTTGCTCCTGAATAACACGTGGGGATTGAGTGACTTCTTTTTTGTTAAAGACACATCCTTATTCTGATAACTTAAAAAAAAAAAAAAGAATCTCTCTCATTTTACTTCATCTATCAAATTGCTCTGTGTTGCATTGTGTGTCTATAGTATGCTAGGAAAGAATAAAACAGTTTGAAGTGCCAGGAGTTGGTATAAATGGATTCAAATCAATGCAAATATGAAAACCTCTTTGGGATGGCAAGCCGTGTATACAAACATGACACAAATTATCAGAGGAGGCCACAAAGTACAGGGAGACCAGAAGAAAAATATATCAAGGAAGGCTTCACAAGAGACGGCATTTGAGCAAAGCATTGGAGGATGGGTCAGGTGTGAACTGGGGGACATGGAGGATATGGGTTTCCTGATTGATTCGAATCTTTTTGCCCAAAGGATCCTACCATCCTCAACGGCTGAAGGATACACTGGCTGCTGAGATAAGATGGGGAGAGAAAGGATTTGTTTGACCCAGGGAATTAGGTTGTAAAGGCCAGAGTGATTTCAGAGGGTCTCTTGAAGGAAGAAGATAAATAAGGGCCACCCTCCATATCACAAAGAGGCATCAGGTAAGGACTTCAATCCATCCATCCATCCAACATGCACGTATAAAGCACCTGATGTATGTTGAACATTACATATCAGACTAAAGGAGATGCAAAGTTTAGAAAAGGCACTATTCCAATGTTCGCTGTGTTTATAGGCTAACATATAAAACAATGCAGACATGAGAAGTGTGGAATAAAGGGAAGAGGTTTCTTTGACTCTACTGTTTCCTCTCCATCCTCTGCAACAGAAACACACCTCGGACTTCTAAGTCAATTGTATCTGCATTTTTCTAATCAAACTGTTCTTTCACTCAATAAATATTCCACTCTTTACTAAAAGACACTGTAGGGGTAGGGGGGTGGGTAGTACAAAGATAAATGAGATACAAACAACTTGCTCATAAGGTGTCTATAATCCACAATGGAATAAGTACCACTGTGACTAGGATTTGTGAGTTTCCGGTGAGGAGATTGCATTTGTGTGTAATAAAATCAGTGAAGGCTTCATGGAAGAAGTGGTACCTGAGCTGGTCCTTGAAGGAGATCAATCTCTTTCTGACCCCTTTATACTGGCTAATACAGTCCTAGGTGATTCCTAACCTGAAGGAGCACAGAATCTGATGGACCACTTCTCAGAATAATGTTATTAAATGCATGAGATTACCAATTATATTGAAGCCCCAGATTAAGAACCCCTGGTCTAGAGTGTTGAACTTTAGAATCAGAAAGTACCTTAAAGAGTATCTAATTTAATAGTTTCATTTTGCATATGAAGAAAAGGAGACTCTGAAAAGCTAAGTGATTTGCCCCAAGTCTCAAAGGTGGCAGAATCATGCCCAGAATCCAGGACAGAGTACCTTTCCATTATAATATGGTTCTTTCCTTATAGGTCCTATGCTTAAATGCAACCCAAATCTGACAGAAAGTGATTCCAAAATTGTGGTTCGTTTTAGGAAACAATCTATGTTCCTCTTGCTTTGATGCACCAACCCTCACACACTGAGCAAAAGACCTTTGGGGTAGGGAAGAGTAATGAAGATTAGCTGGGCTCAGAACTTCAGCTTTGGTCTGAGGTACCACCTCACACCTATCAGATTGGCTAACAAGACAGAAAAAGAAAATGACAAATGCTGGGAGTGATGTAGAAAAATTGGGACATAAATGAAGTTGTGAACGAGTGTAACCACTCTGGAGAACAATTTGGAATTATGCCCAAAGGGCTATGAAACTATGCATACCTTCGGACTCAACAATACCACTACTAGGTCTCTATCCCAAAGAGATGAAAGAAAAAGGAAAAGGTCTTATTTGCACAAAAATATTTATAGCAGCTCTTTCTATGGTAGTAAAGAATCAGAAACTGAGAGGATGTCCATCAATTGGGAAACGGCTGAACAAGTTGAGATGTTATGATTGTGACAGAATACTATTATGCTATAAGAAATGATAAGCAGGATGGTTTCAGAAAAACCTAGGAAGACTTATATGAACTTATACAAAGTGAAGTGAGCAGAACCAGGAGAATCTTGTACACAGTAACAGCAATATTGTAACAATAATTAACAGTGAAAGACTTAGCTGCTCTGATCAATATAATGATCCAAGATAATTCCAAAGGACCCATGATGATAAATACTATCCACCTCCAGAAACAGAACTTATAAACTCTGAGTGTAGATTGAAACATACTTTTTTTTAACTTTCTTTATTTTTCTTCCTTATTTTGCTTCCCCCCCCCAAACATAACTAATATGGAAATGTTTTACATGACTTCACATGTACAATGGACATCATGTTGTTTGCCTTCTCAAAGAGTGGGAGAGAATTTGGAACTTAAATTTTTTTTTAAAATGAATGTTAAAAAGAAAAAAAGAAAAGAAAAATAAAATTACTGTACTTCAAAAAAATCCAAAAATAGGGCAAAAAGAATCTCAGAGTTAGGAAATGAGAGGTCATCTAGTCCAATCCTCATCTGAACAAGTTTACAACACACCCAGCAAGTGGGCATCCAGCCTTTACTCAAAAACTTCAAGTAGTACAAACAGAACATGTCAAGAATGTGGATTTTTAATGAATGAATGTACTGGGAGGTTTCAGAAACTGTATGGTTAGCAAGGAGGAGGTTACAATAAGACTTTTTAAATAAAACTGTTTATCTTGTAAAGTGTGTGTGTGTGTGTGTGTGTGTGAGGGTGTGAGAGAGACAGAGAGACAGAGACAGAGAGACAGAGACAGAGAGAGACAGAGACAGAGAGAGACAGAGAGACAGAGAGAGATTTAATCCCAGAGAAAGTGCCAAGTGGATGGATTTGGCAACTGTCTGTGAAAGGGCCAGCAACTGACCATGCCTCCCCCATCTAGGAGTCATGAAATTGATTTTGGAACTGCACATGAATGGATTCTTTTTGGGGAGCTCCCTGGAAGTACACTACAAGAATCACAAAAATAATAATATTCCTTTTTATTATTTCCTCCACCTAGAAAAATATCCCCCCTCCCATTAGAATGTGAGCTCCATGAAGGCAGAAATGGTGTTTGTACTGTTCCCCAATGCTGAGAACAGCATTTACCAAATTAGCAACTACTTTCATTACTGATATTACTGGGGGACACTGTCCCCCAAAGCTTCTTATCTTTCTCAATGTGCTCCTTGTTGGCAATTGAGGAGTTTTGAAAAAGTTTAAATTAAGTGGTTCTGGGCTACGATACTGTGGGTGTCCTGGGGGCCATGAAGTTATTGTAAGGGTTCTCTCAAACACAAGTGCACCAATATCTGGCACATAGTAGGCAAATGGTAAATGTGGCTTAATAAGACTGACTGACCTATTAATTCCATTGTAAGGAAAAATACCTTGAAAGCTACCCTAAAAGAAAGAAAAATCCCAGTTCAAAGACAGTAGCATTATTTGTAATCACAAAACTTTGGAAACAACCTAAACGTCCAACTGTTAGGGAATGGCTGAACAAACAATAGCATGGTAATGTTTTGTCAGAAAATGTAGGTTTAGAGCTAGAAAGACCTTGGAGATCATCTATCCCAACCCCCTCATTTTACAGATCTTGAAAGTAAAGCCTCCAAAGGTAAACTGAGCTGCCCAAGGTCACAACCAAAGTAAACAGTAGAACCGAGGTTCTCTGCTTCCAAGTCCAGCACTTCCTGCAAGGCAATTAAGAAGGACAAATAATGAGGAAATGTATAAGAAATAATGCAAAGTAAAGATAATAGAACAAGAAGGCCAGTACACGCACCTACCACATAAAAGGAAAGCAGGGCCAAATTCAGTGGTGACCGACTAAACAAAGACGGGAAGGGAACTCAGAGTGAGAGAGGGAGCTGTAAGTGGTATGTTCTTCTAAATCTCCGTGTATCAGAGGCCAACTTTTTAAGTTTAAAAATAGTTACGAATGAAAGCTTAATTGGTTGTGTTATTGCTTAAAGTTATGACCATAATAAATTACTCATTTAAGAAAAAACAAAAACACGGAAGCCGCTCAGCAGACCAAGACGATCCAGGATGAGGCTGCACCTACTGGAGACGTTCCTCATGCAGTGAAAGACTGAGTGGCTGGATTTCAGGCCCATGGAGACGTCTATCCATTCTCCACCAATACTGTAATGGATCCAGCATGGAGTACTCTGGGAAAAGTCATCTCCTTCTTGGCTGTTCCCTGACATCCCATGCTTCATAGTAGCCTTGGAGAGTAAAGGGATCTGGGATTTACCACATTAGCAACTACTTTCATTACTGATATTATTAGGAGACGTTCTGCTGCACCCCAAAGCGTCTTACCTTTCTCAGTGTGGTCCTTGTTGGCACCTGAGCAGTTTTGAAAAGTTTAAATTAAATGGTTCCGGGTTTTGACATCGTGGGCTCCCGGAAAGCCATGAAGTTATTGTAAGGGTACTCCAAACACAACTGCACCAAGCGTTGGTATATTCATAGGATCATTGCTTGAGAGCTGGAAGGGACCTTGGAAGCTATAACCCACTCTCTACCCTTTTCCGTTGCTGTTGTTGAGTTGTTTTAGTTGTATCCAACTCTCCTTGACCCAATTTAGTGTTTTCTTGGCAAAGATACTGGAATAATTTGCCATTTCCTTCTACAATTCATTTTACAGATGAGGAACTTAGGCAAACAGGGTTATATGACTTGCTCAGGGTCATACGCCTAGTAAGTATCTAAGGCCAGATTTTATCTCAAGTCATCCTAACTCCAGGGTCAGTCCTCTATCCACAGTGCCACCTAGCTGCCTCTCTTCCTTTTACAGATGAGTAAATTGAGGCCCAGAGAGGTGAATTAACTTGTCCAGAATCCCGTAGTTGTAAGTTTCAGAGGCTTGAACCAAGTTCTTCCTGATTTCAAGTCCAGCATTCTATCCACTATGCCAAACAATTTCTCCTCTAGATCTAATACATTATATATTAGAAACAATCTAATACATCTTACACTAATTATATAGTCTATTTTAATTTTTAACATTAATATAAATGCTGTTACATTTAATAAAATACAAATGTGCTAAAAAAAAAAAGCATCACTCAAGTTAGAGTAGCATTTTGCCATTAACTATTTTCTGAATTATGGAAGACTACTACCATTGTGTGTGGGTCTAGGAAATGTTTTGATGTTAAAATAGGTCCATATTTGTCTACAGTGACCTTGAATCTGGCACTCATATATAGTTGCTGTGCTTTTCTTACCAAGAGGTATGGGGCCACATTGTCTCTTGCCTTAAAAGGTCGGCATCTAAAATCTTCTACTCTTTTGGTATTTAAGTTTTATTGAGAAGTTTCAAACCCTAGTGCACTACAACACTTTTCCTTAAGATGTCTATAAATCTACAACACAGAGAACACCTGATATTTAGAGGAAATGGGAACAGCTGTCCTCTTCAGAATGATTTAGGCTGCCCTAGAAGAATACATCTTTTAGATACATGTTCTTATTCTGTAAATGTTGCAATCTGGGGCTTTTAAAACTTAGGTTTATCTTGAATTTAGGATTTAATGAGACCAAAACCTCATTTCAGTGTTTTCTTATAAGCTAAGTTGCCAATTTTTAACATCAGTGCATTCAGTGATTTGAAAAAAACTTTATAATAAGTGAGCACTGTCAATATTGAGCAGATTTGTGTTGTGTGAATTTATAAGCATCTTTTCTGGGTAACTCTCCCATGAAGAATTTGTAGAAAGACATGAACAACTAGGTGATGTACTTGCCCTGGAGTCAGGAGGACCTGAGTTCAAACACTTGACACTTATGTGTGTGACCCTGGGCAAGTCACTTAACCCTGACTGCAAAGGAAGGAAGGAAGAAAGAAAATAAAGAAACAAAGAAAGACATGAACAGCAACCATCCAGGATAAGAAAGCAGTGTCACTGGTTAAGGTGTGCCAACATGGAGGCCAACGATAACTGATGTTATATGTTATTTGATTAAAGCCTCACAACTACCTCATTAAGTCATTGTAAGGTATTAGTTGTGTCCACTTCAGAAAGTGGGAAAAATCAGGGTTAGGTGGGTTAACATAGTCACACATCAAATAAATCTCAGGAGCTTTACTCAAATACAACTCTTCCCAGCTCCCATTCCAGCGCTCGGGCCACTACTCTAAACTTCTGGGAAAGGTGGTGGAGACAAGATAGCCTCAAACTTATGACTCAACCACTTTCTAAATACATTTTATTTGCTGCCATATTTATCTCAGTATGACAAAGACCAGTAGCTTTCAACTTTTGCCATCCTGCGATATCTAATGCCCTACGTTACCTCATCTCTAAAAGATAAAACAGTCCACATTTCCATCCTACCAGAAGGGAAAAGTTTTATCAGTTTTCTTTTGTTTTCTTTATTTCTTAAGTTCAATGATCAGGCTCTTGACTGCCATCTATGATTCATGAGAAATGCAAACCAGGGAAAAGCAACGGCAACGCAAAGCGGGCAGAGGACAAGGTGTTTATGAGGAAGCTAAGGGGATCTGGAGGAGGGAAAGAACTAGAAAAAGAAGCTAGCAGTAAGGTGTATGCTGCTCCAGTCATTGGAGATCACCCTAATGAGCTAACTTGGCCTCCAGAAGGTCACGATCTTTGCTTTCAGAATCTCAAAAGATCAATAAAATACATCTAAATATAAAGACCATATTTTGATTTGTTTTAGGTACAGGATAATTTCATTTTTAAAGAATCTCAAGAGAAGTAGAATGACATAGTGGGTAAGGTGCCAGTTCCAGAGTTGGGAAGATCTGTCTCATACTTGCTGGGCAACCCTGGTCAAGTGACTTAATCTCTTGGGGCCCAAACAACCCTTTAAGAGTCTAAGTTACAGAGTAAGTAGAGATCTACATTGCCAGAGAGTTCTTCACCAGGAATTCCCTATATCTATTAATCAATCAAGTAATAAGCATTTATTAAGGACCTAGTATGCACCAGGCACTGGGGAAACCAAGACAAAATGAAACAGTTTCTGCCTTCAATGAGCTTACATTCCATCAAAGTCTGGGCAAAAAAAGAAAGAAAGAAAGAAAGAAAGAAAGAAAGAAAGAAAGAAAGAAAGAAAGAAAGAAAGAAAGAAGGAAAGGAAAGAAGGAAGGAAGAAAGAAAGAAAATAGATTTCAAGTCATAGGTATGCTCTTTTCACCTCTGCCATGGATATCTATAACACCCAATCCCCACTGGGCTCTCACATCTAAAGCTTCAGTCCTGGGGTCCTAAGGACCCAGCCATGAATTCTGGGAAGATAGGGTTAGTTCCTAGAGTCATTATTCCTTTCCATGTTGTGGAAGTAGAGGGCCTGTTTCTTCTCTAAAGATGTGACCCAGCTAATGCAAGTCTTGGCTACCATCCAATATCACAACATGAAATATTCAGAAGTATCATCATCATCCTCTAAGTATCCTACTCAGCATGCACAATTCAAATCAATTCAATTCAGCAGACATCTATTATGTGCCTACATTAGGCCAAGCACTGGGCTAGGCACTAAAGATACAAAATGGAAAGAAAAAAAAAAAGACATGATTCCTGCCTTCAAGGACCTTCCCACCTATCAGGAGAAATACACTATGTATTGCAATTTATGGTACATGAGGAAGAGTACTTGATTTGTAGTCAGATGACTTGGGCTCCATCTCCTGTGTCACTGGGTAAGTCTCTAAACCTCTATAGGCCTCAATTTCCTCATATACCAAATGAAAAAGTTAGAGTAGGGGTGGGGAACCACAGTCCATGCAGCCTTCTAGATCCTTAAGTGTGGCCTGTTGACCAAATGGATTGGCCGAAGGTTCCTCCTCTCTGAGTTAGACTCAACGCTCTTTCAGGGCCCTTCCAACAATAAATCTACAGTCCTCTGCAATATGTATAAGACACGATACAGTGTGAGAGGATGAAAGGAGATCTCCAACTAAATCACTCTAGGTAAATTTGATGGAAAAAATGCCATCAGTGGGGGGTAGCACTATGCTACCTATGGAGACTGACTAACTATTAATTAAAAGAAACATTTCCTACCTTCCACTCTCAAATGAATTTTAAAGTAAGGGTCAATTAAGTGAGCCTTCACTCATTTTAATGCAAACTTTTTTTTTAATGTATTATTAATTTTTAACATTCCTTTCTTTTTAAATTTTAGGTTTCAAATTTTCTCCCTCCCTCCCATGCCCTCCCCCATACATTGAGAAGGCAAGCAATAGGATATCAATTATATATGTGAAATCATGCAAAACATATTTCTATATTAGCCATATTTCTTTTTTAAAAAAGGCAAGAAAAATTAAGAAAGTGAGAAAATTATACTTCAATTTAATGCAACTTATTTTTGCATATTGTCTTTAAGGCTGTACATATCTGGTTAAAGGCCAAATCTGGAAATGGAAATTCTCAACACTAACACTGATAAACACTTATCATAATAGAGTCTTATGGTTTGCAAAGAATTTTCCATGCATTATCTCATTTGATCCTCACAATAACCCTGAGAGGGAAGAGCAGTTACTATTCCCATTTTACAGAGAGATTAAGCATTTGCCCAGGGTGACGCTGGTCATAAGTAGCTGATGCATGATTCTGATCCAGGGTTAGATTTCCTGACACCAAGTCTAGTGCCCTATCTACTAGTCAGCACTGCCTTATTAACCTTCACTGTCTTAGAAAGTAGACAGGAAATCATACTAGGAGGGATGTGTAAATTCCGCAGTGAACCAGCCTGTCTACAAATAGGCGAATGGCTTACAGAGACTGCCCTTATCCATGGAATGGTTAAGGAAAAATAGTAGGCAGATTACTCTGGGCTACAGAACCTTCTGGTCACAGAAAGATGCCTTCACTAACATTTAGTTGAGTGGGCTTGAAAATCATCCTTCCATTTTTAAAACCTTTTAACCTCCCTAAGATGACTTCAGTCCTTCCAGAGTTTCCACAGCCCTTTGCATTCCAGAGTCTGAAATGCTTTCTGGAAGATTAAAACAAAACAAAACTAAAACGGAGAACCAACAAAGCCCTACATGAGACACAATTCCAAGTTACAGCAAAGCATTCAACGGAGACATTCTTGTGTGTGCTGTCACCATCAAGAGACGGGAAGCCTTGGATAATCCAACCCATTGGCAAACAAAGGAACTCCAATTGTCTGGGCACAATATCCACCAAGTAAATCGCTATTCATTTCTTCTTTCTAACCTATTGATCTGCTGGAAATACAGTCAGAATTGCTGATGAAATTACAGAGCCCAGTAATGCAGGTTGGCTCAATCATTCCCTTATGTCTTTCAGGCCCAGCTAAAGTTCCAAAGTAGAACCTGTTTTACATTTGTGTTAGCATTTTAAATACCATAAGATACTAAAGGACAGTGTGCAGGGACTCCTTCTTCCAACCACCAATGACTTACTAGATAAATCTAGGGAGTTGCAAGAGATTACTACAGAGATTCATAGATTTGCCAAGGATTCCACAGGTGGTTAGTATCAGAGACAGGATCTGAACCTAGGTCTCCCTGACTCTTTGCCCAATATTTTAATGCAATGCATTTTAAATATGGATTCTAAAAATCCCCTCTGAATAGCATTGTATTATGATTGGTGTCATATACCTGATGAGTAGTTTGTGGGGTTTTTTTTAAATTAGTTTGAATTTTCATTCCAAATTTCAAAAGAAGGTAAAGAGATATGCTGGGCTAAAATTAGGTAAGCTCAATTAAATGCTTGTATGTAAGATGAACAAACTCTATTGGGCGTGCATTTCATTTCAAGTTACTAGGATTTTGTTCTTGCATTTGCTAATAATTCCATAATTCTGGCATTTAAAACACACTACACAGGGAGATGAAGAGAATTAGCTAGTCAGGCCACACACATGAGGATATGGACAGATTAGTATAATATCCCATCATGTGATTTTCCATTCAGAAAATATCTTTTGGCTACTTTGTTGGCAATTACTTAGGATCCTGGACTTCAATAGGGAAGCGATCATAGAATTACTTTTGTCTAATACTCTGATTTTGCAGATTGGGAAGGTGAAGACCAAGTAACTTAGTTACTTGCCCAAAGTCACACAGTAATAAGTGTCAGTGACAGGATTTAAACCCAGGTTGTTCTCCGAGTATAAATTTTCAGTGACTTTGTTTCCCTTGTGTTGACTCAACCAAAAAATACTATTTTAATGTCCACTTAATAATATAAAGAGGTGACATGACATAGTGTATAGAAGACTGGCTGCAGAGCCATGAAGACTTGGGTTCAAGTCCTGATTCAGTAACATACAGGCTCTGTGAACAAAGCTAAATCACTTAGCCTCTTAGTATCCCAAACAGCTCTCTGAGACTATATGTTGTAGATGAGTTACTGATCATTCAGATTGGTGGAGAGAATTGTTACACCAGAAACTCACTGATAAAAGAAAAAAGGAAAAGAGGAAGGAAGGAAGGAAGGAAGGAAGGAAAGAAGGAAAATTGTAAATGCAAAGACCAAAAAATAAAAATAAAATAAAAGGTTCCCTTTTTAGAAAATGATGGCTGATTTTAGCCTACAAGTCCTTTGCATGCAATTAGAATCCTAGTTCAGTTTATAGACATTGTCTCAAAGAGCAATGTTTTTCATAACTTGTACACTGTACAAATGTGCGCAGAACTGCATGCAGCCTATATTGAGAAGAATACACAGTGAGCATATTCAAATGAACACACATGCGCATCTAGAAGAAGAAACTGAAGTCGGTAATAAGATCACTCCTCAACCAAATGCCACAATGTGATAATGTAGTGACTGGTGGGTTAATTATAACTTATGCAGGAAGCAGCCCCGGTTGGCTTGTGAGTTTAAATGTATGTATATGTATATATACGTGTATAAGTGTATGTGTATATATGGTTGACTCTTGTCCTTCATTCTCAAAGAGAATCAAAATGACATCATTACATCGGGATCAAGGTATAGTGTGTCCAGCAGTGGTTGATCAAACCAATATAGGCTCAGAAGGCTCTATCACAGGTTGGGCACAAACAGTCCTCATATATATATATAAATATATGTACATATACACATGTATGCATATATATACACACACACAGGTATGCATGTATACACGTATATCTAAACATACGTGTGTATATCAAAATGTGATTATTTTAGAATGAATCAAATACCTGATAGCTTCATAAGAAGCTCTGATGCTGCTTTGACAGACATATCCCTCCTTAGCCCTTCCTGTGGCTTCATCGTGTCCTCGGGGAGGCTGGAGGCTGACACTTCGGATCCCGGCCTGAACACATAGCTGGACTGAGGCAATGTGGAACTCAGAACTTCCTCGTCCTTCGGCTCCTCTTTCACTTTCAATGTAAGAGTCATGGGCTCCTTCTGATTTGCCGCTGTCAAGGAAGAGGAGGAAAGTAAAGCAAATAGGTAAACAAACAAAAAGGAAACCCAGAGACATCCTAGAACTGAATGGGATGCAGAACCCCTAAACATAGGGCAGTGAGGAAGCAGAGGAAGCTAGGACTTAACCATAACAGACCAAGTATCAGGCACAAACACATAAAATGTTCCATTAATGAAGGGATGTGGGGAGTGAGAGTGCTTTTTCATCCTTTAGAGATTTAATAATTTCAGAGGTGTTGCCTACTCAAAAAATGTAGGACAATTTCTCTTTGTGTCTCTAAATGGCATCTTTCCTGTGAATGCTACTAGATCTCCTAGTTCTAACAGTCTAAACCTAGAAGCCAAAGACCATGTAGACAATAGTCCATAAAAGCTGTTGTCTGCCTTAAAATGTCCTAATGTATTCATGAGGGGGCAATAATACCAACTCCAAAGGGGAAGAGGGCAGTGACAGGATAGAATGGTGAATAAATTAGCCAAACAGAAAAGGAGAAACAAAATGTTATCTTTCTAAATGCAGAGGGCACTACTGATCTATCATTAGCAGGCATACAGAATTTGAACTGTTCTTCCAGAAGTCATGTTGGGATCCACCTCTCTGACTTTGTAGACAACAAACATTTTCAAGACGCAAGGCCTCATCACTCAAATGTATAGCCATTCCCCAACTGATAAATGGCCATAGGATAAGACCAGGCAGTTTTCAGAAGAAGAAACCAAAGCTATCAAATGCTCTAAATCATTTTTGATTAGACAAAAGCAAATTAAAACAACTCTGAGGCACCACCTCACGACTATCAGACTGGCTAACATAATAGAAAAAGAAAATGACAAATGTTGAAAGGGATATTGAAGAATAGGGACACCAATGTCCTGTTGGTGGATTTGTGAACTAGTCCAACCATTCTGGAGAACAATTTGGAACTATGCCCAAAAGGCTATAAAACTGTGACCTTTGACCCAGCAATTCCACTACTAGGTCTGTACCCCAAGGAGTTCAAAGAAAAAAGGAAAAGACGTATAGATACAAAAATATCTACTGCAGCTCTTTTTATTGTGTTGAAGAATCAGAAACTGAGGGAAATGTCCATCAATTGAGGAATAGCTGAACAAGTTGTGGTATATGATTGTGACAGAATACTATTGTGCTATAAGAAATGATGAGCAGGATGGTTTCAGAAAAAATCTGGGAAGACTTACACAAATTCACACAAAATGAAGTGAGAAGAACCAAGAGAACATTGTACGAAGTAACAGCAATGTTGTAATGATAATCAACAGTGAAAGACTTGGCTACTCTGATCAATACAATGATACAAGACAATTCCAAAGGACCTATGATGAAAAATGCTATCCACTTCCAGAGAGAGAGAGAGAGAGAGAGAGAGAGAGAAACAAGTGATGAACTCTGAGTGCAGATTGAAACATACTTTTTCACTTTCCTTATGTTTCTTGCTTTTTCTTTCTTTCCTTTTTTTTTTGGCAACATGGTTAAATGGAAATGTTTTGTGTGATTTCATATATATAATTGATATTATGTTGTTTACCTTCTCAATGCGGGGGGCAGGAGAAAATTTGGAACTTGAAAAAATTTTAAATGAATGCCAAAGAAAGATAGATAAAAGCAAAAAGAGAAAATGTGTAGTGGAGTTGAAGGTGCAAACAGAGTCACAGAATAGGACAAAAGTGAGTGAACTTGGCTCTTCAGTGTCAGAAATTCACCAACTTGGTCAATCCAATACAAAGTAGAAAAAAAGGTAAGCAGGTGAAAGGTAAGCAAATCTATTTTAACCTCATGATATCACTTACCATTTTCAAAAGGATTTTATGGTTGGAAAGTGAGAAAGGCATGAAATAGTGAGTGGAAGGCCAGCCTTAGAATAAATCAGAAGACTTGTGTCTAAATCCTTCTTCTGACAAATAATTGCACGATCGTGAGCAAATCACAGCTTTGTATCAAGTCTTAGTACCCCCAGGCAACTCCTTAAGATTCTATATTAATGAGAAGTTATCAATCTACTTCAGTTAGGGAGTTTTCATACTGAGAAATCATAGGTCTGAACCTCCCAACTCCACTACAAATACTTAAAATGGCTATAAGGTAACTTAGAGGTGACCCAGTCCAACTTGTAAGCATAAACGTCCTCTATGATATCCCTGACAAGAGGCCAATTAGTCCCTGCTTGACTGACCCCTTATTGCAGTGAAGATCCTTAAAACATCCCTGATGGCTTTTTACTTGGTTTAATAATGCTTGTTTTATTTTATTTTTTTGAGGAAGAGGATTTTGACTAAGACTTTGGCAGTTCCTGGGATACAATATTCTCTAAGAGCCCCATTCTCTTTTTTATCAGAAAGGGAAACAAACCCCTTTCTCAACCTCTAAAGTCTAAAGACAGGCCCACAAACTTCTCTTTCTAATTGCCTCTCCCAGACTCTCAACACACAGAAACAGAAAGAATGTTTGTTACCTATCTGCTTCTCAAGACCAGATTTCCATGTTGTAATGAAATAAAAGCATTGCAATGAATAAAATACGAGTAATAGGTTTCCAAACAACCTGCATGTAAATTCTGGAAATGACTTGAAACCCCCAGTGTATCATAGCAAGAATCACTGGAAATGCTTGGGGAGGCCACCACGGACATGATCAAAACCTTCATAAGAGGACCCTCCAAGATTAAGCTTGAAGCTTTTCAACAATGGACAACAAAGGACACAACTCAACTGTCTTTGGAGCAACCACATTTCTCATTAGGCTTTATCACTGCTAATGGAAAAGATGCCAGAAAACTTCAAGAAGGTAACTAGAACCCATCCCTCTGGCAACAGCGTTATCAGGAACAGGATAAGAGGGAGCAATGTGGTCATGGAGATCAATGCTATATCTCTCAAATGGGAGTGTTCCCTCTGCAGCTACTCTCTTTCTTGGTATTGTTTTTGACTATGTAAACCTTCCCAATCTCTGACAAGCAACACAATGATAAGAAGAAGAAGAAGAAGAAGAACAATAATAACAATAACAATAACAACCAACATTTATATAGCACTTAATATGTGCCAAGCACTGTGCTAATTATTTTTATTAACTTATTTGATCCTCACAACAACCCTGGGAGGTAAGGGGCTATTATGATCTCCATATGAGGAAACTGAGGCTGAGAGGTTAAGTGACTTGACCAGGGACACACAGCTAGTAAGTGTCTGAGGCCAGCTTTGTACTCAGGTCTTCCTGACTCAGAATCTAGAACTCTATCAATTGTGCTACCTAGCTGCCTACTACCATATGGTACAGTGGAAAAGGTTCTAGGTCTGATGTTCAAAGAACCTGAAAGTGAATTCCAATTCTGCTATATACTTACTTGTGTGACATTGGGCTAGTAACTCAACCTCTCTGGGCCTCAGTTTTCTCATCTATAAATTAAGGGTGTTGGACTAGATGACCTCTAGTATTCATTCCTTCTAGTTATAAATCTATAATCCTAAGAACAGTGAAGGGCCCTTGCTGACCATCACCTGAAGGAAGCAATGCATGTTCTATCTGTGGTCTTCTTTCTAGAGCCAAAAATTTAGAGCTGGAAGGGACCTCACCACTAACTCAATCTGTCAGTCAATAAGCATTAGTTAAGTGTTTACTACGTGTTGGACACTGTGCTAAGTACTAGGGATATAAAGAAAGTAAAAACAGCCCTTTCCTTTGAGAAGCTTACATTCCAATGGAGGAAGACAACATACTGCACAAGCAAGATACACGGGGTAGATGGCAGTCATCCAGTATACCCCCTTCCTTTTAGACATGGGGAAAATGAGAAAGGCATTGTCCAAGAAACCAAGCTCATATTTGCCTCCAGACTCATTGACTTAAAAGCCAACAAACTTCCAACTGAATAACCTTGCTTTTCCCAGTTCCTTCATACTTTATTAGAATCCCAATAAGTTAACTCTTAAAGGTAAAGAAAATGCTTTAAATGGATATGTACTTTTATATTGTCACTTTATCTCACTCTTGGGGAAAGAGGTGGAGAAGAATAGTGGGAATAGTGAAAAGATAATACATAGCTTCAAGTCTAGACTCTGCTGATTACTAGGTATGTAGCTTTGGATAGGTATCCCTTCTCTGAATATCAGTTTTTCTCCTTCATGAAATGAGGTGTTGGACTACATTGATCCTTCTAAGGTCCCTTTCAACCCTCACATTTTGTGATACCATGATTTCATTTTGAAAAAAAAATCTCTGCTGTGATTATTCCATTTTCCCTTTACCATTCTTTCACTGCAAAATATTCCTTTCTAGTAATGTTCTAGCAGGAGTAGGGAACCCGTGGCTGAAGTTTGGATTCAGTCAAAGGGCCGCACTTGAGGACATAGAGGGCCATATGTTACCTCGAGGGTGCAGGTTCCCCATCCCTGTCTAGAGCAAGAATTGGAAAGCAATTAGAAATTATAAGAATACTGGAAGCAAATCCTAATTTCTAAAGAAGGTGTTAAATGGTGTTACATGGAGGTGTTATATGGAAGCGATGACAACATATAAGTGATTTTAGGTTCTTTATTATTTTGGAAGAAGAATGATCTGTAGAATTAGACAAAAAAGAAAAACAAAAAAATTTAGCATCATTAAGTTCACAAAGAATAATGAAGACTTTGGCAGGTCTAAATAAATAAATATATGTATATATTTTTTTCTCTTTAAACCTTCAAAGATTTCAAAATGGATCAACATCAAATTTTCATAACTTAAAATAGGAATGACCTTATAATATGGCAGAATGCAAAGGGCTCCATTATGCCCTAAAAGAGGTGGTGGTCCTAGCAAAATCTTCATTTCTTAATTTGCCATTTACATTCATTTAAAAGATTTTTTTTTGCCAAATTTACCTAAAACTGGAGTGAATAATTTGTGTCTAAGTACAAGTTTGGAATGTTGTATATCTGGAGAAACACTTCTAATGCTTCAAAAACTAACTACCTGGGTCACTGTCATCATCAATCAATCAGTCAACACTTACTATGTTCTAGACACTGTGCTATGAGAAGAGGAAGAAAGTGAAAATGACCCTGCCACCAAGGAGCCAACATTCTAACAAAGAAGATCACATATAAAATCAGTACATACAAGACACATACAGAACAGATGTTAGGTAACATGAGAGGGGATGGCACTAGCATCTGGGAGGATCAGGAAAGACTTCTTGGTGGGACGGTGCCTAGGCTCAGTCTGAAAGCAAGCTGGGGATTCTAAAAGTTGGATCTAGTAAGAACACTCCCTCATGGGAAATCAGCCAGTGTGAAGTCCATGAGATGTGGATGTGGAGCTTTGTGTGTGAAAAGCCCCAAGCAGGCTGATAACATTCCTCTAAAGACTCCAATACCCATAGGAGGAAGTTTCCTGGATAAGGTTGTAGAATAAAACTGGCCAAACTGTATCCTTCTGAATTGTTAAATTCGGAAGGCAGGAAGTACCTGGTTTTCATTCAGATCTGTCAAAGAATCCTTGGGCATAAAACTAGCGACCTACCAGAAGAATGGAGATTAATCTCATGATAAATCAAGGAAGGATGTTGCAGACTCTTATTTGGCCAACCTTTAATTCACCACACCACTGCCCTTTTGTACTTAATTCACAATTAAAAGGCTATATGGAAAGCATGAAAATGCTCCTCTGAAGGCTACCGTTCCTGCAAATAGAGCTCTAAGTGATCAGAAATATTTATACTGACAGTAGCACTATGAAACCTATACTTTGAAATTAATGACATGACTGCATAATTGCCAGCTTTTTATTATCCTAGCATAAAAAAAAACCCAGAGATGCAGAAATATGTGAACCCAAGAGCAATTTTCTCTATTTTTTCAGAATTTGCTAAGGGAATAGCTCTAGATTGTGGCTCACTGAAACTGTATGTCTCATTTTTTCTGTTCTTCCAAATAACTCTTCCCCTACCTACCAACTCTCTTAGATGGCTAAAGATGGTTTGGTGAGAGTAGGACAACTGTTTTGAGCAATTCCAGAAATGTGGCTTTGGTTATGTGTTAGAGGATGGGAGGGGAGAGGTGCTCTCTCTTATCAAGAGAGCATCCATTTTGCCATCATCCCCCTCTTCCTGAGTCAGATCATCCCAGCATTAAAGGCATTCTCTGGTCATAAATTGGGAAAATCACTAAGGTAGTACTACCATCTTAAAGAGTAAGAAAGAACTTTTGAAAATTATAGGGAGCTGAACTAAAATACAGGAGAATAAACAATGGTGCAAAAGTTGGGAAAGGGTTATCCAGAAGGAGAATAGCATTCCCTCTTCCAATTCTAAGAGTCTAATTAGTTGTAATTAAGAGACAAATAGATCCTACTTGCTACCATTTGTCACACTGTCCCTGGACACCAAACTCTTCAAGCCCTCTGTGAGGAAATCCCTGTAAACCTTGTTGAAAAACTGTTCTTTTTGCTCAGATGTGTTTTTTTGATTCCTTTACAAAGTAGATTCTAACACTGAAGGAC
Organism: Vombatus ursinus; assembly: GCF_900497805.2. Lineage (NCBI taxonomy): Eukaryota > Metazoa > Chordata > Mammalia > Diprotodontia > Vombatidae > Vombatus > Vombatus ursinus. Next base: position 6,218,056 of record NW_020954562.1, read on the forward strand.
TGAGCAAAGAAGCAATTCAATGCTAACTGAGCACAGATAAAAGCATTGGGGGGATAGGGGGTGAAGTTGAGGGAGTTGGTAAGTTGGTTGCTAAGGTAACTTCTTCCTGAAGGAAATAATCACTGGATGACTGCAAACTTTACTGAAAGGAGGAGGGAGAAATAGGATAAAAGAGCTGTGGCATGATTTCTTTTTCCCCTATTTTTTCTTTAAATATCTCTGACCTGGACCAGGAAAGATCAAGGAATAAAGGATGAAGGGAAGTCTTCCTTGAGATTAACAAAGCAATTCTCATTGAGAAGGAATAACTATTTAGTAAGAATTAAGCATCAGTATGAAGCAACTGTACTATCAACAATTCTGGTAATAGTCGGTGGTGAAAGACTCCTATCACCCTAACTGCAGGCAGCTTTTTTAAGGACAGGTCAAGGGTCAAAGGCTTTTCAACACCTGGAGGCAGATGAAAGTAAAAGGTCTCCTGGAAATAGAAATGTAAGTCAAGGTTTAATTAAGCAGGGATGGTAAAAGTTAAATAATAAAAAAACAAAAGTGCCTTTCATTTTGTACCTAGTTATTTGTATTTTTAAAAAATCTTGGCTTTATACTGTATTTGGCCTTTACTGTGCTTTTAATAAATAATGGATGTTTAGTTAGATAACATGCTATTTTGATTTAAAATTATGGAAAACATAAGAAGCTCAATTGAAAGCCTTATCTTTTCTCTTTCAATAATTCATACTTAGGGTCAGTCTTACTTGGAGTGGTGGCCAGGAGAGGAGTGTCTATGAAATGAAACCTACAACACATTACCAATCACCAAATAGTGGCTATCAGATAGACACACTGCCAAGAGACAATCTGACTTAATGAGGCTCAGCTTCCATTTTTCAAACTTACTAAGGGCGAGTAGTATATCCCAAAAAAACCCTGACTTCTCAAAACACAAGAAATCTGACCTGAGCTGTGCCTTAAAAGCCTGGTAGGGTCTGGAAAGGCTGAAGGCAGGGGGAGGGGAAGAGAGCATTGGAGGCAATGTAACCAATATTAGGGAACCAAAGTAACCAATATTAGGGAAAAGGAAAAAAGCTCATAGAGTGAAGGCCAGGGAGCAGACTAATGTGGCTGAAGTTGAAATTGCATGCTAGGGAAGAGTGGGAAATGAGGTTGGACAGGGAGGGTGAGATTGGATTATAGATAGCCTTAAAAAAAAAAACAGGCAGATGAGTCCGGACTTGATCTGTATGGTTTGGGGCAAGGAAATGACAATGAGGAAAGTTTCAGGAAGACTAATATGGTGGTAGTATAGGAGATTGATGGAAGTGGGTCTTCCTATTCTAATCAAGATGTGAAAGGATGACTAGCCCAGCAGTGGGAGGAGCATTAGGTATGGATTTGAGATACAATTTGTAGGAAAAAAGCAATAGGATTTAGTGACTGACGATGGGACAATTTAAGGGAGAAATGAGTCAAAACTGATTCTAAAGTTTTGAGCCTGGATGAATAGGAGGATGAAGATTAAGCGAAAGTTGAGGATGGGGGTGGGGTAGAGAGGATATCTGGATTAAATTTTATTTTGTTTTGCCTTTTTAAATTAAATTAATCTCATCTAAGATAAATCACTATTTTCCCTTCTTTTAAGACTACTTTTCTTATTTAACAGGCTCTTCTCACTGTCAAGAGGTCATCTCAGGAGGAAGCTAGCACCAATCCACTCCTAAAAGAAAGCTTTCCTGATCCTCCTATAGCTCGCTCTCTCTCTCTCTCTCTCTCTCTCTCTCTCTCTCTCTCTCTCTCTCTGTTCTCAAATTATCTGATACTTATTTATCTGTATAATATTGCATCCTTCCAGGAACAGACAAACAGCTTGTGGTCAAGGACTATTTTTCTTTTGTCTTTGCATCCCCAGTGAAACTAGGCAGCACAGAGATTAGAGTGTTGGGAGTAAGGAAGACCTGAGTTCAAATCTAGCCTCAGATACTTAGTAGTTCTGTGACCTTGGGCCAGTCATTTAACCTATCTGCCTTGGTTTCTTCAATTAGGTTGTTGTGAGAATCAAATGAGGTGTTTGTGAAGGGCTTAGCTCAGTGACTGGGAGACAGTAGGCACTTGATAAATGCCGTTTCCTTCCTTCTCAGTGGCTTACATATTTTAGTCTTATACATAAGAGGCACCAGAGGGCAGTGGAAAAAATGAAAGGATTTAAAACCTGAGGATGCGGGAGAGTCATTTAATTTCTCTTCAGCTCAATTTTTTAATTATAAAATGAGAGGACTCATTTTACATTCATCAGATAAACATGGAGGTCCTTTTCAGGTCTAAATCTATGATCCAAAATGCTTATTCAATTGAATTACATGATATTTCTATATGGAAGACAGACAAATATTTTAAAGAAAGAATCAAAAAAAATTAACTACCTCTGTGGTAGAAGAAGAAGCAACCTACCACTGGTTAGCCATAAGTTGGTACTTTGACAGATATTTGTATTTTGGACCCCACCCGTGATTTCACCAGTGCAAGAAGGTCTCAAGGAAGGGGGAATGTCTACTTCCAAGGCACAGCAGTGTCTGCTCTTGCAACTTAGAAATTTATAGAACACAGAGAGGTTAAGTGATCTGTCCAGGGCCATGCAGCCAGGATGTAGCAGGACTCAAACCTGGGTCTTCCTGATTCAGAGATCAGCTGTAGGGACAAAGATAGATTGTCTGGTGCAAGTACTACCCCAGGTTATTGCTGGACAGGACACATTACTAGCAAAATCCCTAGTGGATATAAAAGCATTCATGATGTACCTAACCAAATACACCTAACTTAATATCAAAGAGAGGACAGGGTGCTGAAAAAAATCTGGCCGGCTTTGTAACAACAGACAAAACAGTCAAAGCCTGTGTTCTGTATGCATGTATTGCTATTCTTTTACTCTGGGAGTCTGGGAGAGGTAACAAAGATTCCATTCATCTGAGGTGTGAATGACTCCAACCCCACTCTATATTTTAATTACCTCTGCCCCTGTATGCCTCAGCTTAGTGCTGTCTTCTTCGTATGTCCCACTGCAACTAGCACAGTGCCTTATACATAGCTGGTGCTTAGAAAAATCTTTGTTCTGTGAATGAATAAATAATGAGTGAATGAATGAATGAATGAATGAATGAATGAATGAATGAATGAAGAATAAACATAGGATGTCTGTTGGGCAGCTGTGATACACTACCCCATGGAGAAGACTAAGAAACCTTTCTGAGATTGTCATAAGTCCCTATATTTAGCATATTTCAAAGCAGACTTGAAGGATCATAGATCTGGGAATTTAAAGCAGCTAACTGGCACAGTGGACTTGGAGTCAGGAGATCTGAGTTCAAATCCAGCCTCAGATATTTACCAGTTCTGTGAACCTGGGCAAGTCACTTAACATCTGCTTGCCTCAGTTTCCTCAATTACAAAATGGGGATAATAATGGGAACTATCTCCCAGGGCTGTTGTGAGGATCAAATGAGACAGTATTTGTTAAGTGCATAGCACAGAGCCTGGCACATAGTAGGTGCTTAATAAGTGTTTATTTCCTTCCATCCTTCCTAGAGTTGGAAAAGACTTTGGAGGCCTCAAATGAAGCCCCTTCATTTTATAGATGAAGCAAATGAGGCCCAGACTTGTTAGGTGCCTTTCTTAGGATCACACAACCGGTAAGTGTCTAAAGCACAGTTTGAACTCTGACTCGAAGTCCAATATCGCACTACACCATACCACATACATTGAAAAAGTCTCTAAATGTTTCTTCTTACACATGAAGTTTTAACCACATAATTAGGGAATGGTTATTACAGAAGAGATATGACCACAATGAAAAGGAAGTTACATCTGAAGATGAAGATGGACATTGTCAAGATTCATCCAGTTGGCAGAAGCAGGACCAGAGTGTGCAAATGGAGAGTGCTCCCCTGGCATCATCCTGAGGCCTGCTCAGAAGTGCATGTGGTCAGTGCGGGAGAAGGATGGTCACTTGGAAGAAAGTTCCTTCAATAGAGTGCATTCATAGAAAGCCAGAGCGCTTCATTGGCCTGCCAGATAGTTAATATTGTTTAGTGAGCTCATGGTGACATGACCACAGCTTCGTGGTTTTCTCTCTCTCTCTCTCTCTTTCTCTCCTCCAACATTAAACGAAAGAAAAGCCAAGATATTGGTATAGCCATATGCAGATTGATACTATTTTAAACCCTGAATCTATAAGTCCATGAGCTCTAGAAAGAAGAACTGCAAATGAAAGATTTATGTGCCACTAAAAGGTTTCTGCATGTAACAAATACATTCTAAAAGGTCCACCAACTATGAATAAATCTACAGCTGCATTTTAAATCTAGTTAAATAGTTAAATTTTCCATTCAAATAGAAGAAAAATCCGATTTCCCAGCACAAGTTGGAGGAGGTCTGTCTAGGCAGCATCTGGTCTGATTTTAGTGGACCACAAACTCAATGACTCAACAATATGACATGGCCGGAAAAAAAAACAAACAACTAATGTGATATTCAACTCCTCCATCATATGAAATAGTGTCCAACATGAGGAAGGTCACAGGACCAGGGCAGTACTCTGCCCCACAGAGTCACATTGCATCTGGACTATTGTGATCAGTTGGAGAGCCAGGAACTTAGGAAGGAAAGTGTTAAAAGCAAGAGAGCATCCAGAGAATAGCCACCAAGATGGCAACACAACCAAGGCTATGAGATCATGCTACATGAGGATCATTTGACTGTACTGGCAGCAGTTAGTCTGGAGAAAAAGAAGAAAGAAAGAAAGAATAAGTTTATGGCGGACTCTACTGCTGCCTTAAGGTATCTGAAGGACTCTTCTGTGGAACAAGTAGTAGGTTTGTTCTGTTGGCTCTAGAGAGCCAAACCAGAACAATGGATGAAAAAGATGCAGAGAGGCTAATTTAGGCAAGACATCAGGAACAACTTCTTAACTATTAGTGCTATGCTCAAATGGAATGGACTGCCTCGGGAGGCAACAACCTTGCAATAAGCAGAGGTAAATGGCCAATTGTTACGCATTCCTGTATGGTACCAAGTAGATTGAAAAGTTTCTTAATCATTTTCCAATTGTGAGATTCTCTGACCACTATTTTTGCCTAGTCCTCATTTGTTTTGGGGTTATGTTGTTATTCTTATTTTACCAGACATGTGATTTCCTTAGTCCCCAGAACAATCTGAGGAAATCCCTTTCATCAATGATCTTAAAGAGCCGCTTGGGGCACTAGGAGCTACATGACTTGCCCAGGGTCACACAGCTGGTATATATCAGATACTGGACTTGAACCTAGGTCTTCCTATAACCAAGGGCAATCTTTTATGCCACAGTGCTCTCACCATTTGCTTGGCAAACACCACGCTGAGATTGAGTGACCAGGTGTTTGCCCAAAAGAAAACAGCCATCTTCCCAAATCAAGAAGTTCTGGGTTTTCATTCTGTCAAAAACACGCAACCTGGAAGATTTAAATTTTTTTTCTTTGTGCCACTTTCCAGATTTAAAATAGCTGAAATCATTTGGATCTTTCATTTTGGAAAACTGGGAACTAAAAAGCTATTCCAGCCTGACAGTCAATGTGCCAAGATTCTGTCAACTGCAAAGATACAATTTGGAGAGTGAGAATAAAATTTTATGTCTTGAAAAGCATAGTTTACAGAAAGAGAAGTGATAGAGGGTTTTCCAAACACAGTTTTAAATTGACCTCTGGTGATGCACCCAATAATTAAGATGCGTTTCTCTACATCTTTTGAACTGTAAAAGATCCTGAGGCTTATGATGGACCTTATAGTACCTGACATTCTACTGAAACACATCAGATCCCCCCCTCTTGTTGCCTCTATGTTACTACACAGGGAAGAACATGGGGATCTTGGAGTGTGTCTGGCCCAGGTTCATGCTTCTTGGCACCCTAGACTCACTCTCACATGCATCAGCCTTACCAGATGTCACTCTGCCCTCTCTCCTATACTCGGGGATAGGGGGCAGAAGAGAGCAGCATTGAACATACTATTCTATAAGTGCCATGGGAATACATGGGGCTTAGAAGGTAGAGCATCCATTGCTATAACTCACTGGTGAAAAAAGCCTATGCTCACAACAGCAATTCCCAAACTAATTTGGCCCCGGAAAGCACTGAGATTTGAAGCATAAAGATGGAAATCAAACCTATTGATACTGTTTCAAGTATGATGTAGTTATGGAACATTCTGGGCTAAAAGGTAGATTGGGGAAATTTTCAGGCAAAATAGAGAAAATTAAGGCTATTTTCATACCCATAGTTGGCCATATCTACCAAATGTAATTTCCCATTTAATATTTTACAGTACAGGAGAAAATACCAGTAGCACTGAAAGATCCTTTCAGAGTCTTCATTCACATGAGCACCACGAACTAGTAAAGAAAACATTGCTTTACAAGAAAGAGCAATGGCTTATGGGTAAGCACAAAACCACGATAGTGGCCCGCTTTAAATCTAGCCAGCCATTCACCTCAGGGACAAGTCTCTCCCTGCTCTCGCCCCTGCTCTTGCGCTCCTAAGGTAGATTCCAGAATGACAGTGTTGAATTAGGAATACAGATCCGAATCTCAAAGGCTCCAACTCTTATTTCAAGCCAACGTATCACATTTTCCCCAAACCTAGAGAACTAGAAGGGAGGGCAGCAGCCTCCCTCAGGTCAATGGAGAGCAGCCTGCAGAATCATCAGTTCTAACAAACACCATTCCTCTTCCAGGGATGCAAGAGGACGAAGAGGAAAAGAGCTCAACGTGGAGCCAGTTGGGAGAAAGGGAAACTAAAGCCAATTCAGGGAAGGAATTTGATTTGGTTTGTTATAGGGACTGGCAGTGAAGCTACGAAATCTAAAAACGTGGGAGTTTGGGATCAATTTGGAACAGCTCCCCATGCTGCAAATTTTAAACTTATGTACTGTCATTAGTGATTTTTTTTTTTAACTTCAGTTTAAAACTGAGGAACAAGGTCGCTGCTAACTATGAGAGAGCCTCTCCCCTTGGATTTGGTGAGCTCCTCCCCTCCCCCCTTTTTGTGGAACAAGTAGGTATCCGCATGTTTGAATTTGTCACTGTTTTCCAGTGTGCACAGACAGTGGTCTGACTGGCACAGCCACTCACAGACTTCGTGCAAGCAAACAGCTGCACCCTAGAGTCGCAGCAGGTGCACTGGGGGAGCCCAGCTGAAAATTCGGCAGGAGAACAATAGCGCCGTTATGAGGCCAAGAGATGGGGCCCTGCAGAAGGAACAACCAGTCTACTACTTCTGATGGCAGGAAGAGCTGAAGACTCGGGCTGCAGGCCAGGGAAATTTAGCCTCCTGGTCTGGGAAACAGGCATTCACAGAAACTGCCAGGTACCACTCATTGCATTCCACACCTCAATCAAAGCCCTATCGGGAGGCAAAGCACCACCAACTATGTGGCTGGATGCAAATCCTTCCAGAAAAACATATTCCTCTCCTTTTAAAGGAACACCACCTCCCTTGGGTAGCACTGCCACATTCACCAAGTTTCCATTTACATCCAAATATGCGCAAAAAAAAAATTACAGATGCATCTCACTCCCCCAGTGACTTTATAACATGTTGCTAGGTAACCGTGCATACAAGTCAGGTTCCTGGACCTCTAGTAAGTCACCATAAAATAACTGCATGGGTCTTTTGCATAAATAGTGTGTATTGTATCTGTTTTCTGATGCCAATAGATCAGTGGGCAAAGACATATCAGTCTGCCAAACTGTAAACAGCTCCTTGTCTCCTGCTAATTGAAAAACATTAGCTCATGGTACAGAGGTTTTGGTAGCAGCCCTGCCCCTTCCCTCCCCCTTTCTTCTGACTTTGAGGAGGCTTTTCCCCCTTCTGCTTCTCTGCACTGAAGTCTATGCTCCGAGCAGTCATAACAAGCCCTCTTATCGACTGTTGGCCCTAGCAGAGGTCTGGAGCCACTTACGGCATAATGTCGTGCACCTCTTGGAGAAAAACACATCTGAACTCAGTATGAGCATCACCAGGCAGCGGTTTTTCATTTCTAGGGATTAAGCCTCCCAAATATAAATCTGACCTTCATGGAGTTACCCTCCCCTACTTTTCCTAACCCTTAACCTTTGATCTCACATCCCACGGGGTCTTCCAAGAACAGCAAATTTTGCCTTTTTTTCTAAGTTAGAATATATAAACAGGAAGCTTCATCAGAATCATAGGTTTAGAGCTTGAAGGAACCTTAGAGATCAATGAGTCCAGCTTCCTCTTTTTTATAGGTGAGGAAACTGAGGCCCAGGGAGGTTAAATGACTTTCATGAGTAGCAGGCTTCTGAACGGGAATTTGGATTCAGGTCTTCAAGTCCAATGTTCTATCTACTGCACCAGTGGTGTCAAACTCAAACAGAAACAAGAGGCATTTGGATTTAGAAAACCACAAATTAACATTATCTATATTTTATTATACTTTAATTTATCATGTTAAATATTTCCCAATTACATTTTAATCTAGTTCTGGCCATGAGTCTGACACCTCTGTGATACACCACTACATCTTTCCCCTGGGATTAGACTAAGTGAGTTCAAAGAAGAATAACCCTTCCCATGTATCATCCAGTGAGGCTGTCAAGATGGAAACTGGGTCTTCTGGGGGGTGATGTTCAGAACAACCAGAGAAGATTATGAAAGAAGGGCGTAAGAGAAAGGCATTTTAAAAAGACTATAAAATAATGACTGGAAAGCTGGCCTTGGAGTAAGGAAGACCTGGGTTCAAGTTCTTCCTCTGACACATACTAGCTGCATGTCTATGAGTACTTCTCAGAGTCCCAAACTAAGACCAAATTACGGCAAAGTGGTGATCCCCATAAGTTAAATGAACTTCCATACCAGGAGTTACAAACACTGATGAAATCCCACGTCCAGGCACCATTACTGCCCCCCCGCCAAAAAAAGATACTACTCTTTTCAAATCTGGATAAATTAAAATAACATAGCCTTTTAAACAGTATAGCAACTTTTTTTTTAACTCCATGAGAAAATATTATGATATTAAATGACTCTAAACAGATAAAATTAAATTTATCTTTAACTCTTATGGCATCATTAACATCAAGGTAGGATGGTACTCGACTCTTCTAAGCTTTCAATGTACTGCACCAACTCCTACCCTCTTCCCCCACCTTCTGCCTTCAGTTAATTTCTTCAACACATAGAACTCCATTTCCCACATCTCATTCCTTCCAGGAATTCCTTCCTACCCTTCCAGGGTAGTCTCATCACTCCCCTGAGGAGCAAAGATTGAGAGCCATGAGGACATGAAGCCATTTCACAAGACCCAACTGAAGTCTCACTGAGCAAAGGGATGAGCGGGTGAAACTGAACCTCAAATTCACCTGGCAGTGACATTTAGTAAAATGCAACTCACATCCAGCTTAAAGAAAGGTGGTGACCAATTATTCTCCATTTAAAAGGGTTTTGTCAATCTCCAAAGAGCTGAAATGGCATTTGGTCTTCATTGAAAGACAGAACCAATTCTCAACCGACCTTTCCCCACCCTCCACATTGCCTTTAAAATTTTAAATCCTACTTCTAAAAAAGTTCATAAGCTGCCATGCAACTCCACCAAATGCCCTGTCGAACCAACAATGTAGTCAGCAAAAACACTTCCTTTTCCCAATGTTGGTACCATTGCTTAACCTCTAAATAATCACAAAACAGGCTGAAAGAGAAAAAAGATGGTGACAAAGAGAAAATGAAACCCTTGTATAATTTGCTGCAGGCTGGTGGAGTCAATGAAAAAGAGTAATGTGCTTTCAGAATTTCTTTGGAAACCTTTCTGGTGTACCCACATTTAAAAAAAAAAAATCTACACTACCTAATGCTAATCTGTGTTCCTTTGTCCTAAGACACCTTTAAAACTGAGATAGCAAAGAACAGATGAAATCAGATACATTCCAGCCAGGCATTTTACAGAACCCAAAGCAGGGAGAAGGTAAACGGGAAACCCAAGGTCACAATGAGCATCTGGCAAGAGACCAAGGCAAATCTTTGGCTCCCAACGTCATTATGATCACCTTAAACACACACACACACACACACACACACCACAAGAACACATAAAGAACATGCAAAAAGGAAAGAAAAACAGAAAAAAGAAACCAAGCCCTTTCATTAACTGACTAGGCCCAAACAATTGGAGCACATAGAAGGGAGGAGATAGATATATCTCAGAGGCACCACAGGGAAGGAAGCAGGAAGAGAGAAAGAGGATGAGCACTACCCTACTCAATTACCTGACAGCTTCATGAGAAAGTCCGATGCCATCTTCACGGAGATGTCTTGGCTGAACAACGCTGACGCGGTGTTGGCTACGTAGTCTGAGGTGTCTTTCAATTTTGTGTTGTTCATGGGTCTATCGGCAACATTCAGGGTAAAAGAAGGGGACAGGCCATTATCTTCCTTGGGCTCTTCCTTGACCAGCAAAGGTGGAATACCAGTACTGCTCTGGCTAGTCCTTTCTGGAGTTCTAGACAGGACTGGAGTCCCCACTAACTCTGTGCCTGCTCCTTCTCTTTGCTGTCCCAGACAGGCACTCTCACTGAGCTGCGGGGACCCCTTCACATCTGTTTCTGGGATCTCCTCCTTCACCTTGGCTTCTGTCCTCAGGAAGTGCTGGTGGCATCGCATGTGGAGCTTTAGGCTAAAGTGACGGGAGGAGGTAAAAGGACATAGCTGGCACTGGAAGGTCTCGCCTCGGTCCTGGTGTTGATGAACCTGAGGAATGGGGGAGGGGGGGCAGGGTTCAGGGGGCAGGAGGGGGAGGAACACCCATGACACATTTATAAACTAGGTCTCATTACATATTTCCAAAACATCTTCAAATCATTCTTCTACAATACAAACAATAGAATCAGGAAGATAAAAACCTGAAATATGTCATAGCTATGATCTTAAAAAGAAGGACGATAATCCCTAAACACAAAGTGAGCCCACAGAGTTTATGCAGCTCATTCATACAGTCAGGAGGACAGATTTTCAGCACGCAATTCATTAGGAGAAGCATCATGTAGTCATTTCAGTCATGTCCAACTCTTCATTTGGGATTTTCTTGGCAAAGATACTTGAGCAGTTTGCCATTTTCTTCTCTAGCTCATTTTACAGATGAGGAGACTGAGGCAATCAGGTCAACTGACTTGCCTTGGGTCACACAGCTAGTAAGTGTCTCAGGTTAGATTTGAACTCAGGTCCTACTGACTCCAGGCCCAGCACTATCCATTGCATATCCACCTAGCTGCCCTAGAAGCATCATAGAACAGTGGGAAAGGCTCTGGATTTGAAATCATAGGATCATAGGGGCAGATAGGTGGAGCAGTGGATAGAGCTCTGGCCTTGGAGTCAGGAGGACCTGAGTTCAAATCCAGCCTCAGACACTTGACACTAGCTGTGTGACCCTGGCAAGTAAGTCACTTAACCCCCACTGCCTCACCAAAAAGCAAAAAAAAAAAATCATAGGATCATAGATTTGGAGGTGAAAGGGACCTCAGAAGTCAGATCTAATTCAACCTGCTCAATTTTCAGATGAGGAAACTGAGGCCCAGAGAGGTTAAGTGTCTTTATTCAAGATCATACAGGTTCATAACATCAGAAGTGAGATTTGAATTCAAGTCTTCTATTTCCAAAGTCCCCTATCACCTAATTACAGAACACAGAACATATACACTTCATTACTCTGGTTTATATACCAGTCTGCCATTATGTGGCCTTGGGCAAGTAACTCATCTGTAAGATGAGGAAATGGGACTAAACTACTTCTAAGGCTCCTTACAGTTTTAAACCTAAGCTCCCACCATTTTTTGGCTGGATCTACCTAGCCTTCTAAGCAAGTAATACCAGCTGATAATCTTAGAGCAATAAATAATCATAAACCCAACAAACTATCCAATTTACATAATAATTAACTAAGGTCAGCATAGGTACCTCATCAATTAATTTCCCTGACAACAATAATACTTTGCATTTATGGAACACCTTTCACCCCGGGACTTATGTGTACTTTGCAAATAGAGTCTCACCAATTTTCAAAACACTGCTCATAGTTAATGGTACTGGACCAAGAGTTAAGAAAGCCAAGTTCTAGCCCCAGTTCTCTCCCTAGCTAGTCATGATACCATAGGCAAGTCACTTTATGTCTCTGGAACTCAGTTTCCTCTTCTGTAAAATCAAGGAATTTAAAATGTTTATTACAAGGGAAAGATCACTGTAGCTAAGGGAGAGGAATTTATTGGAAATAAATGGGATGCAAAAGCAAAAGGCATGAATTAAAGTTTAAATAAACTAAAATAAAATCAGAGAGCCAGATTAGATGATGAATGCAGCCTGCAAGGAAATGAAGTGGGCAAGGGCACTTAACCTCACTGGGCCTCCATTTCCTCATATGTAAAATGAAGGATTGGAGTAGATGGCCTTCCAGTCTTAAATCTCTGAATCTATGTTCTATCACAACTTTCAAAGATGTGGAAATGAGAAGCAACACAGTATAGAGGATAGAGAGGGCAGCCTGTGAGTCAGGAACACCTGGGTTCAAGCACTGACTTGATATGTATGACCATGGTCAATCACTTAGTGTCCCAGGCAGCTCTGGGAGGCTATAAGTCACCCGTTAGGTGACAATCTGCAGGCCCCATGGAGGAACTTTCCATGCCTTGATTTCTCTAGTTGGAGGAAGAAAGAAAGAGAAGGGAGGGAAGGAAGAGAAGGAAGAGTAGGAAGGAGAGGGAGGGAAAGAAGAAAGAAAGAGAAGGGAGGGGAGGAAGGAAGGGAAGGAGGGAGAGAGGGAAGGAGGAAAGAAAAAAGGAGGGAAGGAAGGGAAGGAAAGAAGGGAAGGAAGGGAAGAAGAAAGGGAGGGAAGGAAGAAGAAAGGAAAGGAAGGAAGAAGAAAGGAAGGGACAGAAGGAAGGAGAGAGGGAGGAAGGGACAAGAAAAAGCAGGGAAGTAGTTGTGGGAAATAATCCCATTGCAGCATTCCCATTTCACCGAAGGAAAACTTCAGACACAAACATTAGTGTTTTACACCAAAATCACACACAAAAATCCATGTAGAATGGAACTAAGAAGCTGGGATTTCTGACTCAGAGTCTGTCTCTGCCCATTTATTTTAAATCTCTCACAGAAGCAGACTTTTCCAAATGGAGTATAAATAAGCCTCAGACTCCAATGTGTGGCATATGAATAGAATGCAGACTGCTGCATCTGATTCTAATCCACCATGCATACTACCTGCAGAGGTTCCAAGGAACTTTTTCCCCACTCCTGTCCTGGACAAATTTAGTGCTTGAGAAAGTGAGAAAATAATTGCATTGGCCTGAGCCAGGCTTAATGCTGGCAGGTGCTATGTAAGCTTGTAAGCTCCCCCATTCATCTTTGCCAATGTACTTCAGTCCTGACCTGTAACACCCTTGCTATTTCAGTACTGGCCCTCCCTTGAGCAGAAACTGCCAATCGTGGAGATTTGGGCCAAATTGTTTGGGTAGTTGTGTGATCTGAACAAACAAGCAACAGATTGGAATGAAAAAAAATCCATCTCTTTTTTCTTTTTTTTTTTTTAAATATCTGAGCAAAAGGGATTTGAACTCCAGTTTGCAAAGGTTAAAGGCTCATTCATTAACCCACTCTGCTACCTGGCCCCTCTGCAGAGATTTTCTTTCCAAGACAGCAAGTTTTACTACAGCTGTTTACACATTCTGAAAGCAGTCCAAAAGCATTATTCACCAGCCAAAACATACTTTTAAATAATGTTAAATGACCAACAAAAGCAAAAGAATTAAAAGTTAATGGTGAGATCCTGTCGCTACAGCACCCCACTGTGGCTTTTGGAAAAAAACAACGGAGGACGCCCAAGTTCCCCCAAACAGGAGTTTAATAACAGAAATAGCCACATGAACAGCCATCCCCAGTAGTAGCAATGTTCTGCTAATTAAATGACAGACTTTTTCAACACCCCACGCCTTTTCTTTGTGGGAGGGGCACAGGCATCTGTCAGAGGATGTTAATACCATCTCTCTTTTATTTTATGACAATGAGCTCTAAATACCGATAATTTCCATTTAGTGTCTAACGTCTTGAGAATCCAATTCAATTTCCTCCACCCCATTCCTGCTGAACCATCCTCCTCTGAGGCCCCATGGTACCGCCCCCCCAAAGGCATCTGACAAAGGCTTCTAGAATCATGCCCTGAAACGAAGTGGTTAAAGGTCAGGCTACAGAAAGCTTCCAGCCCCCAGGGGAGTGCCCAGTGGGGCAGATTCCATTTCAGCGGTGTCTGAAGGAGAGAAAAAGAGAAGTGAGCTGATCCAGGAACAGAGCTCCGAAATCAGCTTTTAGTGGAGGGGAAAACAATATGGAGTTGCTGCCTGTTTTGAAGTCTGGACTGAAAATAGCCAGAGGACATGCATTTTATAAAAATGGGCTTTTGAGTTTCATAAGTATATGCCGTGTTTTGTTCTTCCTCTATTTAGGCTTGGGAAATAAATTATTGTGTGACTTATAATGACTCCAATGAACTGTTGGTAAAAATCTGTCCTTTCAATGGAGAAGTGGTAGACTACAGATGTGGAATGAGGCATACCATCTGTTATGCTTAACTGTACCTCTGTTTGGAGGGAGAGTTCTATTGGGGGAGAAGAAGTGTCATTGATGTAAAAAAAAAAAGTATCAATAAAGCACTCATTTAATTATTTGACAAAGGGAACGCCTTCTTAAAAGTGTGGAGACAAATCAACTGATACTGCTTTGACTTTCTGAGCTTCCTGGTTAAGCCTCCCATTCCCTCCTGCAATGACTTTGCATTACCTTGGGTATACTTCACTGGGTACATTTCTTTCTTTCCTCAAGCCCGCCTCCATGAAGACAAGCTCTTGGAGGGCTCTTCATAGCTCCATCACCTGGCCTAGAACTGTCACCCAATAGGTAGGTGCTGGCTGATGGGAACTTTTTTTCCCCAAAGTGGGGGGAGCTGAGGGGGTGAGGTCAGGGATCCCACGTCGCATTTGGCCTTTGACTTAAAAGAATATCTCGGTGCTTCTAAAGCTCTCTGGACCTGTCGCAGCAAAGCAGAGCCCGCCTAAAATCTTTTCTTCCTTCTGACTCAATATGTACAGCCTCTTCTCCTTTCTTCAGCATGCTGGTCATTTTTCTGAACAGCAAATACCACACATCAAAAGGGGTTAGGAACAAGAGAGACCTCTACAATCAATGAGTCTACCTCCCAGCCAAGATAGGGCTTCATAGCTTTCAGCTGCTATGGCCAGAGACTCATACTGTGGCAAAGTTGAAAGGGGCCTCAGAGATCATCTAATCCAACTGCCTCGTTTTACCAGAGAGGAAAACTGACCCATGGAGAGGTTAAGTGACTGACTTAGCTCGGGCATAAAAGCTGTCCATCTTCAGGTACCTAAAGAGCTGTACCGTGGAAGGGGTTTGGATGTGTTCTGGGCTCTGGGACAATGAAGTTGTAATAACAACAACCTCAAGTGTAACAACTAATGTTCATAGAGTGTTCTAGGATTTACAAAATGCTTTACACACATTACCCCAATTGCTCTGCACGACAGCTCCGGGAGGGAGATACTATTTTACATTTTATAGTTTGACAGGAGACAGAGACTCAGAGGAGTCAAATTACTTACCCAGGGTCACACAGCTAGTTGGGTGACAGTGCTAAGTCTAGAACCCAGGTCTTCTCACTTGGAGGTCAGTGCTCTTTCCATTATACCAAATGACAGTATCAAACAGTAGCTAGGGCACTGGAGTCAGAGATGTGGGTTCTAACCCTGCCTCAGACTCTAGCAGCCACTATATGACTCACTTACCCTCTCTGTCTCAGTTTCCTCATCTGAGAAATGAGGGTTGAAAATAGCTCCTCTATCTCAGAGCGGTGTTGTGAGGATCAAATGAGAATCTGAGCATGCCACTTTTCAAACCTTAGTTATACATATTTTATATATTATTTATGCTTTAATGTTGTCTTTATATTTTATATATTTATTATATATAATATATTTTAATGTATATTTTATATATTATCATATATTACTATATATGTATATATGATTACTAGGATCATCTCTGCAGCTCTCCCTTTATTGGGTTCAGCTTTAACTTAAGAGACTATTAGGTTGCTTCCTTCAGGCCCATTCATCTAGGAGGGTTGTAAAAACATTTAATGAAGATAGGAAATAACTCCAAGAAAACTAGAAATATTACTAAATATATACTTCAAAAGGTGGCCAGGAGAAGGATAGAGGGCAGGGGAAGGGAAGTGTCTGGTTTTATGAAGGTATCATGTCCGCTTACCAAAAGCCTAAATGAATTGCAGCCCAATAGGTTAAGAGAACATGAGTTTGAATAAATTCATAGTTTCACATAATTGCTTTATTGTACCAGTTATTGATTTGTTCTGAGAGCATTCTGAGTCCCCACGACCTCCACGGACCCTGCCGCTCTCAGATGCAACTTAGCCATAAGCCAGAGTCTGTCCTGGATCATCAAGGCATCGAACCCACCTTCCTCTAGTTTCAGGGTCAATAGTCCTTTCTTTTAAAACTATGGCTTTATAAATAGGCTGGTTAAATGACCTTGGGCTGAGGCAAGGCTCCCAGGTTGCTGAGCCAGAGTCAAACTTCCTGCTTAACCAATACTTTAAATTAGCTAGATCCCACTTCTAAGCACAACATACTATACAGTATCTAAAAGGAGTTTTTGTGATAACAGGCACTTCTTACAAGCCATTTCTTTCTAATTCAATCCTGACTGTACACATTTAAAATCTGAGTTCTACTGCTTTGAAGAAGGAGGGGGATCTAGACCACTATGTATAGTACAAGTCAACTTCTATTCAGAGCTTTCTACTAACCAAATGCAAGAGGGGAAGAGCATCTCACTTTAGGAGAAAGAAGAGGTTGAAAAACCAAGCTCACATTTAGGGTTCAGCTCTTGGAACAACAGCTTCCAGGGTAAGTCACAAAATTTCAGAATCTCAGGGTTGGAAGAGATCTCAGACACTAGTGCAGGGGGTCTTAACCTCTTTGGTGTCCCAGACTCCCAGGGCAGTCAGGTGAAGCCTACGGACACCTTCTTGGAATAATGTTTTTAGATAAAGGAAAAAAATGTTAAATTTCAGTTAGAGGTTAGTAAAAACAAAGATGTCATTTTTTTCCTCCCATCCAAGTTCCCAAACCCACTGAAATATATCTACTGACCCTTTGGGGGTCCCCAGACCCCAGATAGCAAAGCCCTGACTCAGAGGAACACCTGCACCTGGGCTAGAATCCCCTCTAATGCAGATAATGGGCTAAAGTGAAGTAGGATGCCACGCCTTCCCAAGGCAGCCCATTCCACCTTTGGGTGGCTTTATTGGTGAGGAAGTTTTTGCCTTGTAGCAAGCCTACATCTGCCCCTTGACAACTTTCATATACTGCTCACTATTTGGCTGGTTCTTCCACATGAAAACCCTTCAGTTACATGAAAATAGTTCTCATACCTCGTCTCCCTAAGTCTTCTCTTTTCCAGGGTATACAAATTCAGTTTGATTCAATTAAATTCAAAAGGCATTATGGCATCTACTATGTGCTAAATACCATGTTAGGTACTAGGGACATTAAAAAAAAAAAAAAAAAAAAGAATGGGTCCCACCACCAAGGATCTTAGATGCTCCTGGAATTCTTCCTCTAAATAATCCTCAAATAGCATGTCCTTGAGGCCCTTTCACATCCTGTCATCCTCTGAAAAGTATTCAGACATACTTATCAACATTCTTCTTAAGATGTGAATATCCTGCTCCATATTAGGTCTGACCAGCAGGAATATCACCATCTTAGTCCTGGACATTATGACCTTCTCATTAAGATAGAGTACAATCAAATTAGCTTTTTTGGGCTGTAGTATCATATTATTGACTAATGTTGAGCCAACAGTTCACTAAACCCAGATGATTTATCTGAGGAACTGCTTTCTAACATGACTCCTCCATCTTGCATTTGTCAAGATCTTTCTAGACATTGACTCTGTCATCGGTCCATTAGCTACACTTCCAAGTTGGGCATTACTGGCAAATCTGATAAGCCTGCCATCTATGCTTTCATCTAAGTCCCTGTTAAAATTGTTAAGTAGCAAGGAAAAAAAATAAATTAAAATTTTTTAAAAAAATTGTTAAGTAGTATGGGCAGCTAGATGACACAATGGATAGAGCACTGGCCCTGAATTCAGGAGGACCTGAGTTCAAATCCGGCCTCAGATCAAACACTTGACACTTACTAGCTGTGTGACCCTGGGCAAGTCACTTAACCCCAACTGCCTAAAAAAAAAATTGTTAAGTAGCATAGGACTGTAATGGGTACCTGGGAAACTTCACTGAAGACTCCCTCCCAAGCTGGTATTAAACCACTGACATTGAAACTCTGAATCTAGCAACTCATTCCTTTTCAAATCTACCTAACTTTCTATGGCAGTCCCCCAAAGGCCTGTCAAATGCTTGGCTAAAAGCTAGGTAAACTGTGCCTGCAATGCTCCCACATTGTACTAGGTCCATACCCATTCAGCCTCATTATTGGTAGCTTTCATAGCTTCAGTGTTAGAACAATGACCACTAGTATTCAGGGTGATCATTCTAAGACCCTGCTGTATCTTAAATTAACAATTCTATATATTCTAAAATACTCTGCTTACTGAGGCAGGGAAGTAGATTAATGAATTTAAGAAAGACATTCAACAAGAAAATATGAAACAAAGAGGTTTTCTGGCAATAAAAAATCCAGAAAGACCCTCAAAGATCACCCCATTTCTTGCCCTTGATTTTTAGAAAACTGAGGTTCAGAGATTAAAGAATTTCAACTGGAATTAGAACCCAGGTCTCTTTATTCTTAGCCCAGGGCACTTTACCTTGCACTATACTACATCTTTGAGATATCCAGAAAATTAATGAATCACAACATCCCTGACCAATTTAATTAGACCGAATTTTTCAGTCATATCCCCACTACTGAATAGTAATCATTATCAGTAGAGTCATGAACGATCTATGTTAGATTAAACTCTGTCTAGTTAATTAGCCTTTCCAAATCATGCACCTGAATAAAACAGGACTGTATTCAGTTCTCTGCAGCCTCTCCACAGGCACCATAACAGAATCATTAATACCTTGTGACTAGACAAGCTCTACTAGACCATGAGCTCCTTGAAGGAACAACTTTATCTAAACTGTACATCCAGGGCATTTGAGAAATCTTGATTGTGGTGGTGATTATTAATGGATCCCAAAGGTATCTCTGACCATCAGGGAAGCTCACTCCCAACAGTAAGAAAAGCAAACTAACTATACTCCCAGTCTCATAAGAAAAGACTTCTCATGGATTTCAGAAAAACCTGGAAAGACTTACATAAACTGATGACGAGTGAAGTAAGCAGAACCAGGGGAACAATGTGCACAGTAACAGCAACATTGTGTGATGTCCAACTCTTTTAGACTTAGCTCTTCTCAGTAATACAATGATCCGAGACAACTCCAAAGACTCATGATGGAAAATGTTTTCCACATCCAGAGAAAGAACTATAGAGTCTGAATGCAGATTGAAGCCTACTGTTTTCAGTTTTTTGGTTTTTTTCTTATTTGTAGTTTTTCCTTTTTGTTCTGATTCTCCTTTCACAACATGACTAATGTGGAAATATGTTGAACATGATTGTATATGTATAATCTATAACACACTGCTTACTGTCTTGGGGGAGAGAAAATTTGGAACTCAAAATTTTGCAAAAATGAATCCTAAAAACTATCTTTACACGCAATTATAAAAAATAAAATAAAATACTATTAAGGAAAAAAAAAAGGCTCCTGAGATTCCAGGCTTGAGTCAGGAAGATTCATCAACTTGAGTTCAAATCTGGCCTTAGACACCCACCTATTAGCTGTGTGACCTTGGACAAGTCACTTAACCCTGTTTGTCTCAGTTTCCTCATCCATAAAATGAGCTAGAGAAAGCAATGGCAAATCATTTCAGTATCTTTGCCTAGAAAACCCTAAATGGGGTCATGAAGAGTCAGGCAGGACTGAAACAACTGAATATCAAACATGGTTAATCTATCATAGAGGATCTGATGCATGTGTGTTCTTGAAGGTATCCCCCATCACTCCCCCACCCTGTGGTCCTGTTAAAGGAAGGCTTACCTTCATATGGGATTTGAGATTGTCCTTGCGGGCACACCGGAATGGACAGAGAGGGCACTGGTGACTTTTTAAACCGGTGTGAATCACCATATGCCGCTTCCAGTAACTCTTCCGTTTTATAACCAAACCACATATCGGGCACTGGAAAGGTTTTCCTCCTTCTTCTTCTGGGGCTTAGAAGAGGGAGAAAGGGGAAAAAAAGTGGGGGAATAAATTAAAGGCAGTCAGTGCTGGTCCGCTTTCAGTGAGTTATAAAAAACCCCAAATGAATCGGTCTTTTCTTGCTATTTCATAAACTTCATCCGCAATAAGATTTCATCATGGATTATTTTAGTGTGTTCATTCAGTGGCCTCCTGTCTGGTTCCATCTTCTCACCCTATCATCATCCTGTCTTTATGAAAAAATTCCTGCCCCCACGTCTGGCCCCCAAGGACCATCATTAGCCATGTTGACCAGCTTGGAGCATATGCGCTTTGTCTCGCCTGCCCTCGACCCCTGCCTGGTGATCTACGTGAACCTGGAGATGGCCAACTTCTACGGCTTAGCCTCCTGAACATTGTAGAGGTAACATCACAGAGGAAACAAGTGTTCCAGAGGCTACGTCTAAATTTTTGGATAAGGATAATGGAGAAAGAAAATAAAAGTCAGATTGAAGCCACAAAATCATTCACAGCTCTTACGCAGAGCAAAGCACGCGGTGTCACTAGGCTCACACGCTGACCTCCAGTGGAGAATGATTCCAGAACCCCTGCTGTCATGCTTGTTTGGGGATGGCTGGAGCAGATGCCGCTGCCACATTAGCCATCAGGGGGTCCCCGGGTCAGGCCTTGCTTCCCCCCCTTTCTTTCTGTTCTTCTGTTTGCCCCTGGAGGCAATGGGCTGCCCTCCCAGGCATGCAGACTTGCAGCCTGGGCCCCTTTTAGGAGACGAGGCACCTAGCCCTGTCCTTCGGCACACACCAGCCGCTCAATAAGTATCTGTGGAATGTTCAAATGAAAAGTTATGCAAGGCAAATGGTGAATGCTTCCATTTCGCAGAAAGAACTAACTGCCTCTGTGGGACAAAAATAGGAAAAATTCTCCCCCAAAAAGAAAAAAAAAAAGAGTGTGTCTGCCATTGCTTCATTTAGCAGTCACAGCAAATCATGTTGTCCAATGCAATATCTGGCCTCGCATTATTGGAGTATAAGAAATGAAAAAAATCTCCAGCTAAGGGCTCTGAGTTTTCTCTGTTAATTACCAGGAATCAGTAATATTTCCCAAGTGCCTAATTATAAATTACCCCATTATTTATTTATTATCTTCTCAACCATTAGTCTCTACCTGCAAAGAGCTATTCAAATTGCAAGGTCTCCAGTGAAAGGAAAGGAGCTGATAAGAGCTCAAAGACAATGCGGAAACATTCCAAAATGCCACCGTATTCCCTGGCTGCATGGAAAGGTCGGGTAATCACTCCTTTTCTGATTTAAGCAGGCTCGCTTAGGTTGGGCCACCAGCCAGACAGGAAGTACACTTTCTAAGAGTGCACTGATCCAGACTGCCCTGACTTCTTCGGCCTGGGCCACTTGACACTGAAGATGGGTCCTCCTCCTACTGCTTAACAGGTGACTAGAGAAAACATCAGTGTTATCACTCACTGAAATTAATCGAAATGGGAAAGACTTTACAGAAAGTTTCCCTTAATCCAGTCATTATTTTCTCCCATCTCCTCTTCTCTTGCTTTCTCCTCTCTGCCTCCTTGGAAAGTTCTGCTTCATGGTCTCACCAAAGTAAGGTGATATCTGGATTACTCTAGGGCTATGCCTGGGGAGCGCAGTCTCTGGGAAGTCCCATTGCCCTGGAAAGGATCTGAGGATGGGGCTACTCACAACAGGCTCATAGACTTAGAGCAAGAAGCGGCATGAAAGAATTTACTCAACCCCTTCATTTTACAGATGGGGAAATTGAGACTCAGAGAGGTTATGCAACTTGCCCAAGCCAGTAAATGATGATGATGATGATGATGATGATAATGATAATGGTGATGATGATGATGAGAGCATTTATATAATGTCTTAAGGTTTGAAAATCACTTTACAAATTTCATCTCATTTGATGTAGGTGCTGTTATTATCCCCATTTTACAGATAAGGAAACTGAGGCAGACAGCGGTTAAGTGATTTGCCCAGGGTTATATAGTCAGTAAGCATTTGAGGTTGAATTTGAACTCAGGTCTTCCAGACTATAGGTCCAGCCCCCAATCCATTGCACCACCTAGCTATCTCTGTGCCAAGTGAGTGGCAGTGTTGGATCTGAACTCAGGGCATAGGATAATAGGCTCATAGAGTTAGAGCTGGAAGAGATCTTAGAAATAATTTAGTTCAACCTCTTTATTTTACAGATGAGGAAACTGAGTCCCATGTAGTTTAAGTGATTTGTCCAAGGTTACTCAGGTGGAAATAGCAGAGTTAGGGTTTGAATCTAAGTCCTCTGATACCAAAAGGCAGGTAGGTGGTACAGTGGATAGAGCCCTGAGCTTGGAATCAGGAAGACTCATCTTCCCAAGTTTAAATCTGGCTTTAGACACTTACTAGATATGACCCTGGACAGGTCACTTCACACCATTTGCCTCAGTTTCCTCATCTGGAAAATGAGCTGGAGAAGGAAATGGCAAACCACTCCAGTGCCCTTACCAAGAAAACCCCAAATGGCTCATGAAGAGTTGGACACCACGGAAAAAACAAATAAACAAACCTGATTCCAAATCCAACATTCTTTCCACTGCCCCACACTGCCTCCTACAGATAACAGATTGTGTATAGCAGAGGTCCAGGGTAACTTAGTTGGGAAAGTTTCATTACCAGATTTTGGGGGCTAAGGAACTTATGAAACCCATCCAGTAAAGCATGAAAGAATTGAAAATGGCATTATGTGATGAAGACAAGGATATTAAAAATTATTAAAGGCTTTCTATACTAATTGCTCTGACAGGATTTTAAAAACTCACGTCTCATTATACCTCCTATTTTCTATCCTACATTGAGACTGCCAAGAGCTGTAGGACTGAACTTCAGGTTACACATTCAGAACGATATAAAATAAGCCCCTTCGTGGCCCAGTGGACAGAGAGCTAAGCTTGGGGTTACAAAGTTCAACTCTGGCCTCAGACACTTGCAGCTGTGTAACTCTGAGCTAGTCACTTAATCTGTTTGCCTCAGTTTCCTCAAATGTAAAATGGGTCTCAGTTTCCTAATCTAAACATGTGGACTTCTAGGACCTCTTCTGCTCCACATCTATGATCTATATGATTCTTTTTCTCCCCCTGATTCTTTTAACAATCTACTTGATACTTCACGTGCATCCTATCTGAACACAATTGAATTTACTTTATCTTCCATGATTAGATTTAGGGAGGGACACTTGGATTCCATTTAAAATAAACTGTATGCACATGCTACACGAATTAGGCTATCTTGATAATGTGGGTAGTTTTAATGGAGAGGAACTTCCTTCAAACACTAAAATAAGGTCAGGTTCTACAGGATAACATTGCCCAGCACAGCAAGACCAGAAAGGAAGGTGACAATGTCCAGATCAATAAAGGTTAACGATGAGATGATCTGAGCCAAAGCTTGATATGCATATAAATTCTTCTAGAAGATTTGAGGTTTCAGCTTGCAAATGCTAGTTCTGAGGGCAAGGGACCACTTTACTGATCCATTCAAGCCATTCATTCTTCCAGCACCCAGAACTGCTCTCCAAGTTACTTCCTACTAAGTTCTGAGCCTGAGGCAACATGACCACTTATTCAGAAGTGACATTTGTTCTGGATGTTGGGTATCTGAAGTTGGCAGTGGGTGTTCATTTAAAAAAAATAAGACTGACAGGTGGTTTACTTTGTTGAACAAGTACTTAAAACATCCTGTTCCCTAATAGGTTTCATTAACCTGTAGATGGGAAGGCCCGGTCTCCAACATTTACTGGCTGTGTGTTATGATAACAGGAATGTCAGACTCTCGAAGTTAAAGTGATTTTCCTAAAGGTAAGTCTGACCAAGTCAACCTTCCCTCCCCCAATAAACTCCCATGACTCCCCATTACCCCTAGGATCAAATATAAACTCTTCTCTTTGGCATTCAAAGTTCTCCACAAACTACCTTCCCACCCCATCCTACCTTCCCAAATCTCTTAAACACTACTCCCCTCCAGGGACTCTTCAGTCTAGCCACACTAGGTCTGCTCGCTATTGTTCATACATGTTCATATATTTCCCATCTCTGTGCTTTTGCACTGGCTGTACCCCATGTCTGGAGTGCTCTTCCTTCTCACCTCTGCCTCTTGAATTGCCTAGTTTGAAAACTCAGTTCAAATGCACAAGGGCTTTCCTGATCCCTCCAGCTGCTAGTGTTTTCCCCTCTAGTGTTCCTTTGTGTCTGCTTTACATTTGTGATATGTGTGTATACATATATATATATATATACATACACACATATATATATACACGTACACACACAGACGCAGACACGCACATATATACTGAGATAGATACTTTTTTGCATATTACCATATACATGCTTTATATCCTTATGAGTATAAATATACATACACATTTACACATATATATCTCTCCCACTAGAATGTAAGCTCCCTGAGGACAGAAACTATGCCACTTTTGCCTATGTATCTCCTTAGACTAGCGCATGATATGTGCTTATTAATTTCAAACTCGCTAGATTGAACCTCGGTTTCTTCATTTGTGAAAAGGGGATAATAAGACCTACAGCATCCACCTCCTGGGGTTGTTCCGAGTGCAAATTTAATAATGTTCACAAATCCAATTCAATTCAGCAAATGTTCATTAAGCATCTAGCAGCTGGTGGGGGTGCAAAAATAAACAGAAAAAAGTTCCTTCCTTTAATGCTTATTGATGGGATAAGGTATACACACATACATATGTATATCTCTACATAGATCTCTATACACACATACTCATATAACTAGATAAAAAGTTCTTTTAAGAGCTAAAAAAACACTAACCACTGAAGGGATCAGTAAAGGCCTCACTACAGGGAGATAGGTGGTCCTTGAACTTGGTTTTGAAGGAAGTTAGCGGATTGATTCTGAGATGCAGCCATTAAGTACAGAGTTAAAGCACTTTGCCTACTGTGAAGGGTGGTATGAATGTCCTTCATCATCTTCATCATTATCATCACCACCACCACCACAATCATCTCCATCATCATTATAATAATAATTCTTATTATTATTATAACCAGTGCTGCCAAGCCAGATTCCATCAAATAAAAAGGAACTTACAATATATATATATATGTAGGGCATGTATATACACACATATACATGTATCTACATCCATGCCCACAAACAGCCCCGCCTGGATGGTGAAAGCTGGCATGTAGCTCCAGTCTGGCCCCAGCTCGCAGAGCAGAAGCCTCATCATAACAACAGAACAGACCTTGACATTAGCGTAAGTTACTCAGGCATTCATTGCCTGCCCCATCACTATAATGGCTCTCCTGTACACGCCGCCTTAAGTTTTACAAAGAGCTTTCCTCTCAACAACTTGGTGAGTTTGGAAGGTGCCAGTTAATAATCATTCTCTTTTTACAGAGGCGGGGACTATCCGGCCCTCCTTCACCCTAAGGACCAAGTGTTAGGGCCAGGCCTTTCGATAGGGTAGCCGGGGCTTATCAGACCATCTAGCGTCTCATTCTGTTAGATGGACACTAGAACCAAAGGTCTAAGACGTGTGGTGGAATAGAGAAAAGCACACTACCTCTAGACACCGAGGAAGTGAGTTCAAACTTGCCTCAGTTACTACATTTTATTTCTGTGACCTTGGGCCAGCAGCTTCGCCTCTCTTGGATTCAGTTGTCTCCTCTATAAAATAAGGGGATTAGACTCCAAATAAAGCCTCTAAATGTAGGATCCTGAGAAGCCAAGGATAAAAGTGGTAGACACAATCAATCACTGAGGTCAGGGAGAGCTCACTTCAGCCAAGACTAAGGCAGAAGTCAATGGTTTGGGAGAAGAAAGGCTCAGAGCTTAGGCCTGGCAGGGAGGTGCTAAGCAGGGAGGAGAAAGGGAGTGAAGAAAGCAGCTGGGGGAAAGGAGAGAGATACTCTGGTGCGTGGACTACTGCAATAGTCTGCTGGTGTGTCTCTTCCCACTCCAATCTATCCTCTGTTTGGCTGTCAAAGTGATATTCCCAAAATTCAGGTCTGACCACATCACTCCCCCACCCTCCCAACCCCCAGCCCCAAACTCAATAAATTCTAGTGGTTCCCTGTTATCTCCGGGATCAAATATAAAATCATCTATTTGGCATTCAAATCCTTCATAATCTACTCTCTCCCACCCTCACCTTTCCAGTCTTCTTCGACTTCAATATGAGATCTAGTGACACCGGGCCGCTTTATTCCTCAAATAAGACACTCTATCACCCAACTCCAGGCATTTTCCCTGGCAGTCCCTCATACCTGGAATGTTCTCCTTCCTCAGCTGCACCTCCTAGCTTCCCAGGTTTCCTTTAAGACAATGATAAAACCTCACCTTCTACACAAAGCCTTTCCTGATGCCCCTTCATTCTAGAGCCTTCCCCTCAGTTGATTATTTCCAATTTCTCTTATTTGTACAAAGTTGTCTGCATGTTCTGTCTTCCACTAGAGTGCGAGCTCCTTGAGAGAAGGGACTGTCATTTGCCTTTCTTTGTATTCCCAGAACTTAGCACAGTGCCTGGCACATGGTAGGTGGGTGCTTAATAAGTATCTACTGACTGCCAAGACAATGCATAGTTTCAAGTAGGAGGGGAAAGAGCCAGGTTTGCAGAAGGTGAAAGCAGCATGGGATACTGAAAGAATACTGGACCTTGGGTCAGGAGAACCGATGCCATATCTGACTGCCATTTACCTGTTGTGAGTGTGACTGGCCAAGTCACTTCCCCACTCTGAGACTCGGGCTTCTCTTTTGTAAGTTGTAGACAGTATTTTGCACCACCTACCTCCCAGGGCTATTGTGAGAAAAGTACTGTATAAATTTTCAGCCGTTATGGAAATATTATTAAATGTTATATTAAATACGTTATAGAAATATGATTAAAATAAACATAGAATTTCAAATGAAGGAAGAAAGTTGTAACAGTTTGATAAGTCTCAGAGGGAGTGAGAATGTCTCCAAAAGTGCACAAGATTGTGTGTGAATCAAACTTATGTTAACGCCCACAAAGAGAACCCAACCTGTTTGCACACTGGCAGATAGGACTTGCCTACACACACAGAGAAATTTGATTCATAGCTTAAGGAGACATTTTTTAAAAGTGCTTTTGCTAAGGTTCAAAAATAGTTAAAAATCCTTTGTAAAAAACACTTACTGAGTTAGTAGACAGTGAGTTATAAAGCAATGTTTCAATAATTACTACGTAAATGGAAGTACAAAAAACTGAAATTGGATGCCTGTAATTATAATGACCGAGAAGCTTATCCCTGAAGCACACTGATGAAAATGCACCTCCCTCCTTCCTTTACCTGTTGTTTCCCTCATCAGAATGTGACCAGGAGCTAATTTGTTTCATCCCCAGTGCTTAGCACACAGTAAGCACTTAATAAATGCTTTTCCAGTCCATTTGCAAATAGGAAGGGAGGAGGATGACAGGATATCTGCAAGAGGCAGGCCATACTTAGATTGGCTTTTGGAAAAAAAAGGTGACAGAATAACAAAAGACTATCTTTTTTTTTTTTTAAAGGCAATTTATGACCATAGAAGAAGAAAACTGAATGAGGATGCAAGGACAAAGAATCACAGCGGGGACTCAGAGTGGCTGAAAAGTTGTCTTGATATTTCATACGTTGAAATACATTTAAATCTAAACACTTACTAAGCAAGTTGAGCTGGTTGGACTCATATTCCATATGGGTTTGGGGGTGGGTGGAAGGATGTTTAGTCCTCACCTAGGATTTCATCCATGTAGAGAATTCCGGAACCGTTTCTCCCAATGCAAAACAGCCACTGTTGTGTCATTTAAAATCCTAGAGAGTTATCTGGGTCACGAAGAGGTCAAATGACTTACCAGGGTTACCAAGCACAATATGAACCTAATTCTTCTTCACTCTGGAGGCCAGCCCTCTACATCACTCACACCATCGTGCCTCTCCAATATTGTTTTTCACAAAACTTTTGGTGTGTGTGTGGGGGGGGGGGAATTGTATAAACTGGAATGAATAGGACCATGGGATTTAGAACTAAAAGGGACTTCTGAGATCCTCTAGGTCAATCCCTTCACTTTACAGAAGGGGAAACTGAGGCCCAGGGAAGG
Organism: Vombatus ursinus; assembly: GCF_900497805.2. Taxonomy (NCBI): domain Eukaryota; kingdom Metazoa; phylum Chordata; class Mammalia; order Diprotodontia; family Vombatidae; genus Vombatus; species Vombatus ursinus. Next base: position 6,246,586 of record NW_020954562.1, read on the forward strand.
AATGTCACCTCTTCAAAATGAAACAGGTAGTAACAGATTTAAATCTAGAGGTCCTGTACCTCCAAAATCTAGGGTTCTTTTCACAGTAGCTTTATAGCCCAACCTCACTTTATAGATAGATAAGTAAAGTCCCAATAGGGGCAGCCAGGTGGCACAGTGAATGGAGTACTTTGCCTGAAGTCAGGCAGACTCATCTTCATGAGATCAAATCCAGCCTCAGACAGTTATTAACTGTGACCTGAGACAAGTCACTTCACCCTGTTTGCCTCAATTTCCTCATCTGTAAAATGAGCTGGAAAAGGAAATGACAAACCACTCCAGTCTCTCTGCCAAGAAAACCCCAAATGGAGTCACAAAGAGTCAGACACAACTGAAATGACTGAACAACAATAACGGCCTAAGAGATTCAGCGACTTACCCAAGGTCCCATAGGTTGCTTGAATGTTTGGAGAGCCAGGTTCTAATCCTAACTCCCACTCTAGTGGTTTTCCCATTACATAAAGTATTAGCACACGTTTATACAATGCTTTAAGGTCTACAAGCCAATTTCCTCACGATAACTCTTTGAGGCAGGCAGTGCAAGTATTTGTGTATATTTTCTAGATCAGGAAGCTGAGATCCAGAGAGATGAAGTCAATCAGTAAGCCAGAAAGCCAACTTTTGAACCCAAGCCTCTCCTGACCAGTCCGACTCACTTTCTACTATACCACACAAACAAACCACTTTCACTGAATGTACACACACACCATTTATTATTATTTTAATTTATCAGTTTTTAAATCAATAAGTGTTTGCAGTAATATGACATGCCTATAATTTGTTTTTGATGCCTGATTTAAGTTTTCTTCTGTATTTGGAAATGCCTCATCTTCTTTGGGTGGCTGGACGGATGAGATTAATACTAGCACCTCCTTCATAGGATTGGTGTGAAAATCAAAAGCGATAATATAGGTGTAGTGTTTTGCAAACCTTAAAATTCTATATACATGTTATCTGCTATAATTGTTTATTTTTTCAGAAGGTCAAAACCAAATGAGTATTTTCTGCATAAAAGTCCTAGCACACACAAGGAGATCTAGAAATGCAGGTGCCGGGCTGCCCTCACTCTATGCAGCAAAGATCTGGGTGCCCCTCCCTCCATCCCTTTCATCGAACACGCCCCTCCTATTATGATGGAAAGAACAATGGATACAGAATCACAAGATTTAAGGGCCCTAGGAGACTAGTTTAAGGAATTTAGAGATTATTTGGTTCAAAGGCTACATTTTCTAGACAAAGAAACTGAGGCCTAGAGAGGTAAGATTCCCCCATCTCTGGAAAGCTCTCCCTGCTCACCTTCACCTCTTAAGGCTTCATTCATTCAAGGCTCAAGCCCAACACTCCCTCTTACAGGAAAGGCCTGATCATCAGAATGATTAGTCCCCCTTTCAGTTCTGTCCCCTGAGGCAAGTAGGTGGCTCAAGGCTATAACAATCCCCATGCAGGGGCTGGAATCAGAAAGAACTGAGTTCAAATCCAGCCCCTGACACTGCCTACTAGTGTAATTCTGGGCAAGTCATTTAATTTCTGCCTGTCTCAGTTTGCTCAACTGTAAAATGGGAATAATAATAGCACCTATCTCACAGGCTTATCAAGAGTATCAAATGAGTTAATTATTTGTAAAGTGCTGGCACATAGTAGGTTGCTTAATAAAATGCTTATTTCTTTCCTTCCTCTACCCTAGGAAGTTACTTCCTGTTTATTTTGCTTAGAATTTGTGCTTATCTGTATGCATGTTATTTGTCTCCCCACTCTTCTCACGTAAGCTCATTTACAGCATATCTCATCTTCCTTTTCATCTTTGTATCCTCTCTTTCTCCGTGGCCGGTGGGCTGTGTTTAGAAATGCTTACTGAATCCACGTGAATTAAATTGCCCTGTTCCAGGTCACATGGGTCACAAGCCCTGGGGATTGACCCTCAGTCCTCCCCAGACCCAGAGCTCTCTCAATCCCCATGAATCACCTAGAATTTGAGTTCCCATTCTATCACTTACTATAGGAAGAGGAAAAAGTCATGTCACAGCCCAGAGGCTCAGTCTTCTCATCTGTAAAATGATACAAGAGAAAGTGGGGGCTGAATTTGGATAAAATCTGGGATTCTATTATTCTAAAATACAGGTTGAGGACTTTGGAACTGGAAGGGGGCTTGGAGAACATCCCTAACCCCCACACCCCCATCAGTTTACAAATATCCACTTGTTTTTCAGTCATGTCCAACTTTTTGTGACCCCATTTGGGGTCTTCTTGGCAAAGATACTAGAGTTTTGCCACTTCCTTTTCTAACTCATTTTACAGATGAGGAAACTGAGACAAACAGGGGTAAGTGACTTGCTCAGAGTCACACAGTTAGAAAGTGTCTAAGGTTGGATTTAAACTCAGGAAGATGAATTTAAAGGAAGATGAGTTTCTTGACCCCACGCCTAGCTCTATATCCATTGTGTCATGAAGCTGCCCATTTTACAAATGAGGGAACTAATATTAACCCAGGCTCTCTGATTTTAAATCCAGTGTCCCTTCCCATTCCATCACGCTACTTCTATTACCTACCCCTACCACAGTGTTATTGAGAGGTCAGAGGTTTGTAAATAATAAAGTGCCATCTAAAGTAAGCTCCTATTATTCCAGTAATTAGAAATGGTGGTTGGTTGTTGTTGTTTTTTTAAACTATAATGGAGAAAACAGAAGGATCAAAGAAGGGTTAGGATCCCTGCTTAGGAAGATGGGATAATAAAAGACAACAAAGAAAAAGCCAAATTATTCAACTTCTATTTTGTTTCCATTTTCTCAGCCAAAGAAAATAATCCTTAGACTAGAAAGGACAGGGGGGAAATGGTGAATCACAGGTTAAAAGCCCAAGATTAATGAGATAGAAGGAAAGCACCTAGCTGCTCTTGGTGAGTCCAGGTCACCAGCCCCAGACAAACTGCCCTCCAGGGCACTCAATGAACTGGCTCAGATGAGACCCCTGAGCTACTGTTAAGTGATCTCAGAAAAATCCTGGAGGAGAGGAGAGACAAACAGGGCCAGAGGAGGGCAAATGTTGTCCCAATTTTTTTTTTTTTTAAGAAAAGAAATAAAGCAGAATTCGCAAACTTAGAGGTTAATGAGTTTGGCTTTGATTTATTAAAGAGATGGTTAATCAGCCTCTAGGAAAGGAATCAGTGATCACAAAGAGTGAGCACAGTACCATGACTAGAATGTAAACTTGTCGAGAGTAGGGACTGTTTCATCCTTTGAGCTTGGATTCTGGGTTGCTTAGCAAAGTGCCTGACACATAGCAGATGCTTCCCAAATGCCTGCTGATTGATTGATCAAACAACAGATTCTGCTAGTCTATCATCATTTCCTTCTTTGACAAGATTATTAAACCAGTACATCAATAATTTGCCAAGATTTTGGCAAAGAATTTCATGCTATCCTTGTGGACAGGATAGACAAACGTAGACTAGAAAGAGGCATTAATTAGGTGGAGTGGACAAGGGCTGAATGACTTATGCCAGAGAAATAGTCATCATAGTGTTTGGATATCAGTTTGGAAAATGGTCCCTGGCAAAAGTGGGGCAGCTAGGTTGGTGCATGGAAAGAAGGCCCAGCCTGGAGTCAGGAAGACTTATCTTCCCAAGTTCAAATCCAGCCTCAGACATTTACTAGCTCTGTGACCCTGAGCAAGTCACTTAACCCTATTTGCCTCAGTTTCTTTATCTGTAAAATGAGCGAGAGTAGGAAATGGCAAACCACTCTACTATCTTTGCCAAGAAAACCCCAAATGGGGTCACAGAAAGTCAGATATGAATGAAAAATAATTGAACAACAACAACCTTTGTATGTCTCAACTTTTTTTTTTAGTCAATGACTCAGATAAAGGTACAGATGGCAGGCTTATCTTATTTGTAAGTGAGGCAAAACTGTAAGGAATAGCTAATAACCACAGGGTCAGGATCCAAAATGATCTTGAAAGTCTAGAATGTTAGGCTGACCATAGGGACAAAATGTAAAGTCTTATACTCAGGTTCAAAAAATCAATTTTATAGTTAAAAAAATGGGGAAGGCATGGGTAGAAGGGAAAGCAGTTCATCTGAAAAAAGATCTGAATAATTTAATGGACAGTAGACTCAACATAAAGCAGCAGAGTAATACAGCAGCCAAAAAAGCTAATGGAATCTTAAACTATATTAAGAGGCTTATTAATAGAAGTAGTCTGCAGCACTTTGCCCTAGTCAGACCATATCGGGAGTCTAAGGAAACCAGATTTTAGGAAAGACACACATAAACTGTCGAGTTTCAGAGGAGGGTCACCAGGGAAGGGTCTCCTGTCATGCTGTATGAGAATCAGAGGAAGAAACCAAGCATGCGTGAAGATTTATGTGGAGAAGATGGCACCTGTTTTTAAGCATATGAAGGGCTTTCCCATGAAAAAGGAATTTAGTCTTCTTCTGGTCTTAGATTACTGGGTAGAAGTTACAAAGTTATACATAGTTATATAGAAATTATAAATAGCTAGGTCTAGGTTTCAAATAAGTAAAAACTTCCTGAACAACTAAAGATGCCCTGAAATGGAATGGACTGCCTTAGGATGCAGTGAGTTCCCCCTCACTATAGATCTGCAAGGAATAGCTGGATGATGAAAAGTTGTGGGAGACGCCATGGTTCTTTATCAGGTATCTTTTCCATGATGTGACATGAGAGTGCCTCTCAACTCTGAAATTCTGTGATTCTCTTTGATGCTTCAGGGAGGTTATTAGGACATTTCTCTTGTTCTTCTCTGATGACTTACTGTGAAGGTAGAGGCGACCCTGGATCCTCTCAGGATTCAGAAAAGGAATGAAAGTTCTAGCAGGTCCCACCCAGATTGAAAGGATTTGAGGACCAGCCAGAGATTACCCCAATATTTATGGACTGAGAAATGACTGACTAAATTTAGAGAGGTCCATCATCAAACTGGCCACCAAGCAATGCAGTTATTCAATCACAACATCACCATCATCATAGCTAACATTTATATAGTGTTAACAACTTGGAAATTATTATCTTATTTGATCCTCACAACAACCCTAGGAGGCAGGTGCTATTATCATCCCCATTTTTCAGATAAGGAAATTGAAGCAAACAGAGTTCAAATTAGTTGCCCAGGGTCACACAATTACTAAGTGTCTGAAGCCAGATTTGAACTCCAAGTCCAGTGCTCTATCCACTGTGCTACCTAGCTGCCCCAAATTTCTGAAGATTATCTACTGTGCTGTGGAGGGCAATGCAATATACTTGGGCTGAGGATGAAAAATTCACAGATCCTTTAAGTAATCAAGCCATTTGAAATATTCAAATCATACTTTTCTCTTTTAGGTTTGCTGAGGATTTTTATTACTAAGCACTACAAGGAAATGTTTTTCCTTAGGTCTGGACCTGTGATTTCATTGATGTATGGAACTTCCAGTATGTAAACTCTCTACACCAATGCAGATCACTATGGTATCTGTAATTTATAGTTCTAGAGCATTCATAGGGTCATAGATAGAGAGCTGAAAGGGAACTTAGAGGTCATTAAGTACAACCCTGTCATTTTACAGATTAAGAAAATGAGCCCAGGGGGATTATGTGACCTTCCCCTGCTTTTACCAGTGACAAATGGCAAGAGAACCTAGGTTCTCAGATTTTAAACCCAGCAGCACTCTTTCCACTCCAAACAAGAATTTAAAATAACAAAGGGAGCATTTACAAAGTTAAAGAAACCTGATGGACTAACCTCCCACTGACCTCTGACAGACCTAAGTGTGTAGGCCTTTCTAGGGCTTAAGCTTTAGGAATTCCTTCTTGTCCATCTAACTGAAGCCTTACTTCCAGATCCCATCACTAAAATTGAATCAGCAGAGCTAATCTCATCTAGGCTGGATGCTGGAGCAAGGGCAAAGGTTGACGTCTGTAAGGCAAGGCTTAATCCTATCTCGGGCAGGTAAGTGGCACAGTGGATAGAGTGCTGTGCCTGGAGTCTGGAAGAATTCTCTTCCAGAGTTCAAATCCAGCCTCAGATAGTTACTACCTGCATGACCTTGGGCAAGTCACTTAACCCAGTTTGCCTCAGTTTCTTCATCTATAAAATGAGCTGGAGAAGAAAAAGGCACACCACTATAGTATCTTTGCCAAGAAAACCTTAAATGGAGTCATGAAGAGTCAGACACCACCAGAAACAACTGAATAACAATAAACACCCCTATCTCAGCATTTCTAAAAATCTGATTCTCCAGTCTTAGCTCCAGGCATGGGAGTTCCCAGCTTAAGGCAGGAAATTCATCCTCATCCTAACCAACATCTACCTCTAGCCTCCAGAAAAAGTCTTCTTGTTGGGTATCAGGACCATTTAAAGACTTCCCCTGCCCTCTGTCTGACTCTCTGGCTAGGGACCATATACTTATTTTTACTTCCAAAACAATAGCAGACTATGTCATTGGCGGCCATACACAGGTTGATTTAAAAACTTATCAGGAACTACATTTTCACTTTAAAGTAAAACTCCAAAGCCACAAGCTCATAGTGAAACTTCAGAGTTAAACTATAAAGATCCAGAAATAAGATACACACAACTAATATTTGTTCAGTTATACTTAGCCAGGGATCTAAGACTGGTGGAAAGGTCAGGGGATAATAAGAGAATAGATTTAGAACTGGAAGGGATGTGAGAGATCTATCCCAAATCCCTTATTTTATAGTTGAGGGAATTAAGAGCCAAAGAATTAAGGGATTTTCCCATAATCCCACGGGTAGGAATGGCAAAGCCAGGATTTGAACCTATGTCTCTAACTTCAAATCCAGCAGTGTGTGCACCACTGATGAGTGGGGAACTTGAATTCTTAGTTGAAAGGAGCATTTTGTAGCCAAATCAGAGGATCAGAGATGGAGAGCTGGAAGGGACCTTCTAAGTCACAGAATCTCAGTCAGAAGTAACCTTAGCCTCCATCTCTTTGGACCTTCCACTTGAAGACCTCTAGAGACAGGGAGTCCACTGACTGCCCAAGCAGCCCATCCCACTTTTGGACAACTCTCATTGTGAGGAAGTTTTTCCTTATATTAAGCCAAGATCTCCCTCTCCATAGCTCCTGGGTCAGCCCCCTGGGGCTAATGAAAACAAATCTAATCCCACTTCCTCAATACAGCCCTTCAAAAAGCTGGATCTGGCTATCATATCTTCTCTAGGCTAGAGAGCTTCTGAACCAGGAAAGTAAAACAGTTAATAAAGTTATCTAGTAGCCTCTAAAACATACTCTTCGATCCAGTGACACTGGCCTCCTGGCGGTCCCACGAACGAGACAGGTGACTGTCTTTTGCCTCTTTTTTGTATCCCTTGTGCTTAGCACAAATGCCTGGCACATCATTGTCATTGTTGTTGTTCAGTCATTTCAGTTGTGTCTGACTCTTCATGATCCCATTTGGGATTTTCTTGACAGAGAGACTGGAGTGGTTTGTCATTTCCTTCTCCAGCTCATTTTTACAGATGAGGAAACTGAGGCAAACAGGCTTAAGTGACTTATCCAGGGTCACACAGCTAATAAGTGTCTGAGGTCAGGTTCATAGCAAGTGCTTAATGAATATTTATTGAATTTTACTGATGTGGGAAGTAGGGCCCAGAGAGATGATGTGATTTGACCTAGGTCACAGAGATGGCAAAGCGGTAGAACCAAGATTCAAATCTATGTCCTCAACAACCAAACCCTGTTCACTATACAATAACAACAACAATTCCCAGCATTTATAGAGCACTTTAAGGTTTCCAAAGTGCTTTACAAATACTATCTCAAGCCTCACACCAAGCCAAAGAGGTAGGTACTATTACACCCATTTTCCAGATGAGGTTCCTGAAGCAAACAGAAGTTAAATAACCTGCCCAGAGTCACACAGCTAATGTTTGAGGTTAGATTTGAACTAATGTCTTCCTGACTACAAATCCAGTGCTTTATCCACCTAGCTGCCCTCATGAGTCCCATCATTCTCATTTTCAGAATCCAATAACTGAAGACTTATCAGTGTCAGTAATAGAGGAGTCCACTTCAGTTCTTGGACTTAAAAATACTTGTAGTGCAATGCTGCTAAAATCACAGCCATGCCCTCAGCAATGGGCTGGGTTAATACTCCTTGCCCTGGACTGCAAATTTAAGTGGCACTTAGGAAAAATATTATTTTTGGGGGGGGGGAATGAAAATACTCTGAAATCCTGTTGCCTTCAGGGCCCCCACTCAGGAACCTGGCATCCTGAAAAGTTTACCAGCCTTTTTTTCCCAGAGTTCAAACTTGCCCTTAAATTTTTTTTTTTAAATCTTCCATTTATATTCTTAAGTTTCCACAGAATAGCAGGTTCAAAGAGAACTGAATCAATGTGTGACATTTATCTTTAGAGCAAATGGACATAATCTTCCCAACCCCATCAACTTTTAGAGGAACAGGCTGGCAGACTCTGAGAACTCAGGATCACATTAAAGTAACCTCTCCTACAAGGGGCACGGAGCTCTCGGTGGAGGAGAGATGGATGGCTGCGAAGCTACAGGGCTTCAAGCAAAATTAAACATACAATGGCCTGGCAAAATGAATCATGTTCCAGAGTCCAAATGGACTAACATCATTTTCTTTTCTTTTTCCTGCTATGAACCTCCTTTGACCTCCAAAAGGTAAAAAGGTCATGAAGCTGCTTCTGTCTAAAAGACCAAGCCCAAGGTCAGCTCATTCCCAGCATGTCCCACACTGGCTGTAACTCTTTCAGGCTTCCTTTACATGTTTTCTGCAACATTTAAATAAATACCTCGAAAATTCTAACCCTCATGTGTCATTGTATTGGTTCGTTGTTTCTCTCTGGGTTTGTTTGTTTTTTTCAACTGTTGTTACTTGTTTTTTAAGGGAGATATGGCAGACAAACTGATTTCCCACTGCTGGCTGCCCATCACTATCTTGAACAATCTGGAAAGGCAGAGCCAAGTTTGTAAACAAGGAAGCTGGCATTCTTGGGGCCAAAGAAAGGTAGCATACCAGAGAAGAAGAATCCTGAATTTGGAGCCCAGACAGAACAGAGTTCAAATTTCAACCCTGACATTTAACGGTGCTTTAAATGACTACAGGTAGTTGCTTTAACTGCAGGCAAATCACCTGACCACTCTGAACCTCAGCTCTCCTATGTAAATATGGAGATAATCAAATGGCTGCTAACTACCTCATGGGATTATGAGGACCAAGTGAAAGAAAGTATATAAAGATCTTTGTAAACCTAAAATACTATATTTATTATTATTACTATTCCCAGAGATTCTGACCCAAGAAGCAATGGGAGGTTTATTAAAACAATAATAATAAATTAAAACAATAATAATAACAGTAGCTAAATTTATGCTGTGTTTTAAAGGTTTACAAAATGTTTTAGAAATATAGTAACAATAGCTATCATTTATATAGCGCATACTATGTGCCAGTCACCGTGCTAAGTGCTTTCCAATTATTACCTCATTTGTTCCTCACAAGAACCAGGAAAGTAGATGCTATTATTATCTCCATTTTACAGATGAGGAAACTGAGGCTAACAGAGGTTAAGTGATTTGCCCAGGGTCATATAGCAATATAAACGTTTGAGGCTTGTTTCAAATTCTGGTTTTGGAGTTAAGAAACTTGGCATTTAAATCCTGAATCTGATACATACTAGCTATTGTGACAAAAGGCAAGTCACTGAACGCTGGGTATTTCAAACAAGCTAAGATTAGTGCTGTTACTGATGAGTTCTTGATCGGTACCCATGTTTTGAGAGTTTCCACATTCAGGATTCCCTATATGGATAACATCAGAAGCCTTCCAACTCCTTCTCAGCCCAGTCCCAAAAATTGATTATCAAGTTGAATCAGACCTTTACCCAAGGCTTTCGCACAGATTCTATTTCATTTTTACCATGGTTGAACAAAATGGAGAAAGGGAGAATGACAGCAGATCCCCCCCCCAACTCCTCTGATCTGCTTATGTTTACTGTGGCCCATGGCCAAAGGTGGTGGCATTTCTATTGCTACCATCTTACACCTCTGTATTATGAAAATGAGTAACTAAAAATTTTTATCATCCAAATACACCATTTTTCTTTTTGGCTTGCTTGATTTTTTGTATTTTTCCCGCAATAAGACCATAGATTTAGAACTGGAAGGGACCTTAGAGACCACCGAGTTCAATCCCCTAATTTTACAGATGATAAAACTGGGTTTGGAGAGGTTAAGTACTAATTTGCCCACAGTCATAGAGGGAGCGCATGGTAGGGCCAGGATTCACACTCAGGGTCTGTGACTCCAACGTCAGGACTCCTTCCACTGTACTACCACCATATTTTGTCAGACACCGTTCTTGTCTGCACCTTGATCAGTTGATGGGTCACCAAGTGGGGGAAAAGGCGGGGATGGGGAGCTTGCTTTCACAGAAAATACCCTAAACACTCATTCGTGTTATTCTGGATAAATGATTGGAAGCAATCATCAGATGGTTTGAAATCACTAAACAAATTGAAGAAAGTTTCCATTCAGGCTATGACCATACAGGCAAGGCAAAACAGAAAACTGAGGAATTTATTGTCAAGGGAAATAAGTCAAGTTGCCTGTGTTTTCCCACTCCAGCAATCCTTCCTTCCAAGTTTTCTAATAAAGACTTTCCCTCAGGTCCCTTACATGGGACTGGGATAAAAAGGAACAGATGCAGGGCAAAGTAGGAGAAAGATCTCCCCACATTCCATGTGGAAGGTCCGAGATTCAAATCCTGGTGGTTTATTGCTTCCTGTTAATTAACTTTAGGCATCACCTAACCTAAAGAGACCTAAGATTCCTCATTCAAAAAATATGAGGCTAGGACAAAGATGGCCTCCGGTCCATATTTAATAACTTTGCCAATAGAACCCTTTAATAAAATTTTAGTTTAGGATAAGGGAGTTAGGGGCAGCTAGGTGGCACAGTGGATAGATTACTGGCCCTGGATTCAGGAGGACCTGAGTTCAAATCCAGCCTCAGACACATAACACTTACTAGCTGTGTGACCCTGGGCAAGTCACTTAACCCCATTGCCTAGTCAAAAAAAAAAAAGGATAAGGGAGTTGGAAAAGTTAGACATGAATAAGAAAAATCAGCTGTTTTGGTGCTATGGAAATCCAGCCTGAATGCCTCCTTCTCTACACTTCCAAATGGAGAATTCTTTTTGCTTAATTAGATTTAATTAAATATTTTATTTAGGCTTTAACATTGAACATCAATACAACCAACTAAATTTGGTTAGTAAGTACATTCATCTAATTTAATTCAATTCAAAGCGTAAAAAATATGATAATTTTTTAGTCAACCCCTCTAAGAATTGGAGAACTCTTGATTTTTTTTTTTTTTGGCCAGATGAAAATCAAAGACTGGATTCAATTTTTAAAACCAGATTTTCTATGAATCTTTCATGTTAAAGTTTGCTCACACGCCTGCTGGACTGCTAGCATGGCCTGTGTATATATAAATGAAAAGAACACACCCTTTGGCTATGGCAATTTCTTGGTAAAGTGAGAGAGAGAGAGAGAGAGAAAGAGAGGAGAGAAAACAGACCTGCACTTGGAGAGACTGCTTGTGATATCTTTTTGTCATCTTAAGGCAGAGTGATTCACTTGAGTAGTAGAGTGAGAAACTACTATTTAATAGTTTCTGTTTATTCTGAGGCAGCTCAGAGGTACAGTGGGTAGAACACTGGGCCTGGAGACAGGAGGACCTGGGTTCAAATGCAGCTTTAGACACTTACTAGCTAGGTGACCCTGGGCAAGTCACTTAACCTTTGTTTGCCTCAATTTCTTCATCTGTAAAATGAGGGTGAAAATAGCACCTACCTCCTAGAGTTGTTGTGAGAATCAAATGAGATGATTGTAAAGTGCCTAACACAGAGCCTGGCAAATTATTGTTCAATCATTAGTCGTGTCCAACTCTTCATGACCCCATGGACCATAATGTCTATGGGGTTTTCTTGGCAAAGATACTGGAGTGGTTTGCCATTTCCTTCTTCAGTGGATTAAGACATACAGATGTTAAGTGACTTGCCCAGGTAACACAGCTACTAAGTGTCCAAAGCCGCATTTGAATTCAGGTCTTCCTGACTCCAGACCCAGCACTCTATCCATTGAGCCATCTAGCAGCCTCTTACCGGGGTACATAAATATTAGCTATTATTATTCCCTCTGAAGTAGCTTACATCATTCAAAGCATTTAAGTAAACCTTCAGCAAAGTGGAGTTTATTATGACCAAAAGACAGCTTCTTTCTCCAAGTCTTGTCAAAATGAATTTTAACAGAAATCCTAATTGCCCAATGTATTCAGAAAATAGATAGGAGGGGTACATCCTACCTCTGACAGTGACCATGGCGAGTCACCTAACTTCTCCATAGAATGCTTGCTATTCTTATGTTAGCTCACTGAGCCCCAGTTTCCACATCTGTAAAATGGGACTAGTAATAATACCTCAGACGATGGTTATGAGGCTCAAATGAGAATGGAGAATGCTTTGCAAAGTTTAAAGCAATAGATGGTATCAGCTATTAGCAGGAACAAAAGTAGCAGCCATAGTGGTAACCATATTTATGACCTGCACCTTTCTAACCACTTTCAGTCCAACTACTGATTATTGAGAGGATGGCTCCAGTACATAAGAGTGATTGTCTATCACAGGCAACTAGGTGAGAAGATCCAAATTTGAATCCTGCTTCTGATACTAGCTGTGTAACACTGAGAAAATCACTTAAACCTCCATTTATCTCAGTTTCTTCATGTGTAAACTGGGAATAAACAGCAACCCACTTCCCAGGTTTTTCTGAGGATCAAATGAGATAATATTTGTCAAGCACTTTGCAAATTGTAAAGGATCATGTAAATGCTCCGTGTTATTTTTATCATCCAAATCTACCACTTTTTTTTTTGGCTTGCCTGATTTTTTGTATTTTTCCCACAATAAGACCATACATTTAGAACTGGAAGGGACCTTAGAGGCCACTCAGGCCAATTCCCTAATTTTACAGATGATGAAACTGAGGTTTGGAGAGGTTAAGCACTAATTTGCTCACAGTCATAGAGGGAGCGCATGATAGGACCAGGATTCACACTCAGGGTCTGTGACTCCAATTTCAGGGTTCTTTCCACTGTACTACCACTGTATTTTGTCAGACAGCAGGCAAAAAAAAAGAAAAGAAATGAAAACAACTCCATTATCTTGGACGTGACTACCTGAAGATTAAACAAACATCATTTTGAACTGCTTTCTTCAGGACAAAAAAAGACCCCAAAAGGTCCATCTCTCTATTTCTTTTCTAGCATCACTGGGATAGAACTGTGCTAATAATACAGTTTTGAAAATGATTACAAGTCAGCATATAATCAAATAGTAGTTTAAGTGGAAGCTACAATAAGCATAATGAAGATGGCAGCATTGGTTAAGAAGTTAATTAGTCATTATTTTGAATAATCCACATGAATGATTCCTTCAAATCAACAAAAGGAGGCTAGCCACACAAGAAGACATCTTTTGCAATGATGAAGATACCTATATGTCCCACTTCCTTTTCCCAAGGTTTTGTACTCTGGAAAGACTATGTTGGATTAATCTAGTAAACCATTCATTCAAGGGAAAGCTAAGTCACTACTGTGACCTCAGGGTGACCATATCATCTCTCTTCTGGTTTTGTTTATAAATGGCATAAGTTGTATACCCGGGTTTCCATGAGAGTATATATGGAACTTAAGTGATTTTTTTTTGGTCAAGAATATTCCTATTATTATTCATTGATATTATACATATACTATTTGTTCAAAGCTGTCTGACACACACACACACTATCCAGAGGCATAATTCACAACTTGGGTGTGTCACTGCTCCTAGTTTGCTGCATCTACCTTAGCATATTAATTGAGACTAAGGAATGGAGCCAAGTTGTTCCCAGACTCTAGTAGGTTTCTCAGACTATCAGCCACTTAATAAATGCATGATGACAGTGACAGAGATGTTTCCATTGTAAGGCTGCCATGACCCCTGACATGGTCACCTTTACCACTACCACCTATCCCAATCCTCCCAACCAAGGCTTCCCCAGAGAACAGGGGAGGGCTCCAAAGATAACAGTTAACAGTTATCATTGGAAGGGCCCTTAGAGGTCACCAGGATCAACCCTCTCATTTTGAAAATGAGGGAATTGAGTTCCGAAGAAGTTCAAGGAATTACCCAGAATCCCAACTAGTGTCTGAGGTAGGATTCAAAGCCAGGTCTTCCTGACTTCCACATTGATATGCCCCTCTACTAGAATGGGAGCAAGGCCTGTCTTGCTTTCCTTTTTTATATTCCCTGTGGTGTGTCTAGAATGCTAACCTAACCATTAAGTATCAAATTGGACTTTGTTCTTTTATGAGGTTAACTACCATCCTTTATACCAGGGGATCTTTTTGGTACCCCTTGGTAGAGCCTGTATCAGGATTTCTGTCCAAAACAGTCCCAGATTGACTTTTTTTTTTTTGGACTAGGTAAAGAGGCCATTCTCTGGCTCATTTCTTACTTAGCCTTAATCACTGAATGGGTATTGCTTCAGTCAAACTGAGACCTGTTAAAAATCTTCACCTAAAAAGACCAAGGTCTCCCACTGCATCAGGCCCATCTCCAGTTGTCCTGATCTATATCTAGACACCAGACCCAGATGGCTCCAGAGGAGAACGTGAGGCTGGTGACTTTGCACAGCCCTGTCTCGCTTAAATACAATTCACTTGCAAGTCATGGCATCATCTTCCTGATATCATGGTCCTCTTCAAGAATGAAGGACAAACACCAATAATATACTCCCTGCACTTAGCACAGTGCTTTCCACACAGTGCTAAATATATGCTTTTTTTTCATTCATTCCTTAATTCATGCAGCCATTGTGTATATGAGATTAAAGCTGGGCCTCGCTTTAGGCAGAAAAGAAGGAGAAGAGGAATTCCAGAGGGGAGCAGCCATTCACTGCTGCAGGCTCCCTCTCAAAAAAATGTCCAGGACTAACTGCCACTAATGTTATCAGCCTGTCCTTTGGTATACTCTGTGTCTAAAACCTCAGGCCCCTTGCAGTGTGTCCCAACACACTAGACTTTCACATAGATGTACAACAATGCCATCCATAAACACCAGATTCCCCAGAGCTGCACTGATCTGCCACCAGGGGCTTACCTGTTACTATCCATCTGGTCAACAAATTCATTCCACTCATAGGACCCAAGTCACATTAAGAGGAACAGCAAAGAGGCCCTTGGGCTCCCTGTGTTTATATACTGGCAGCCCTGGAGTAGGAGAAAGGCTGGTTCTCTCATTAGGGCTACTGCCAGCAGCTGATTCCTCCTTCATGGACAGGGGGGTTGGGGGGAGGGGAACTCAACTTCGCTGCCTCCCTGACTTTGCAACACACAAGAACTTTGAGTAAGCATTCTAAGCCCCTTTTAGGGATCATTCCTGAAGGTTTTTCTCTGAGTAACTGAGTAGTATGTGCAATGTTGTTCCTTGTTAAGAGTCCAACCACAGGGGCAGCTAGGTGGCGCAGGGGATAGAGCACCAGCCCTGAAGTCAGGAGGACCTCAGTTCAAATCCAGCCTCAGACACATAACACTTACTAGCTGTGTGACCTTGGGCAAGTCACTTAACCCCGATTGCCTCACTAAAAAAACAAACAAACAAAAAAGAGTCCAAGAACAGTTGGCTTTGGATCCCCAAATGCATTACTTCTAATTCATGCTTCTTCACACCTCTACTCAATTTACCCAATCTACCTGAAAAGGGGCCATCACCATCATCTAGACTTTTGTCATGTCACTGGACTCCAATGACTCTGGAGGAGAGAGTGAGGCTGATGACTTTGCACAGCTCTGCCTCACTTAAATCCAATTCATGTGTAAGTCAAGACATCACCCTCATGACATCATTGGTCCTCTTTGAGAACAAAGAACCAACAACAACAACTTCCTTTTCCAGTTTGGCAGAATATTCTTGATAAAAAAAACCACTTAAGCTCCATATACACTCCTATGGAAACCTGAGTATTCAATTCATGCCGTTTATAAACAAAACCAGAAGAGAGATGATATGGCCACCTGAGGTCACACCAGTGTCTAAGTTTCCTCTTGCATTAAATGATTTCCTAGATCAATCCAACATAGCCTTTCCAGAGGAAAAAACCTGGGTTGTGAATTTTCCATGTGAACCTCCTTTTAGGAAAGCCAGCTAGAGGGAACAGAGGGCTGGCTTTGGAATCAAAAAGAGCTGACTTCAAGCCCTGACTTTGTCATATACTAGCTATGTGATCATGGGCAAATCACTTAACTTCCTAATGTCCCAGGTGGCTCTCTATGAGTATAAATTACAGATGAGTTACAGAAGGTGACCATCAACATTGGTAGAAGGAGTTTTTACACTGGAATATTCTGTCCTCCAACTGACAAATCACAAGTCTGGAAAGCCAGACAGACAGAAAAAGATAGACAGAGAGATGGAAAGAGACAGAGAGAGATATACAGAGACAGAGAGACAGAGACACAAAGAGAAAGAGACAGAGACAAAGACAAAAAAGAGAGAGACAGAAAAAAAGAAAGACATAAAAAGACAGAAAGAGAGACAGTATTCATTAACTAATGATGGGAAATATCTAAAATTCATTTCTTTTTCTTAAGGAATTATGTAGGAATCAAGTGAAATAGGTTCCCTATCTGTAATGTAACAAAAAGTGGAAACATAATAGTATATACTGGGGCAAATTAGGCCAGAGCAAGCAGCTGATTATACAAAAGTCCATTTGTGATGAAGGCAGCAGGATGCAGAGTTCTCCCTTGTCCAATATTTCAAAAGCACTGGTTTTCACATGTTCAGTGATGCCATGCGCTCCCCGACAGTAATCCTTTGATCTTCCCCATTAAATATATTTTGTATGGACCTAGCCTAAACTTGGTGAGGGAAAAAAAAATTTCATTTGTTTGAAGGGGAGGAGGGTTGTATTATAGAGCTCAAAGATATATCATTACCTATCAAATATGAAGGCTTTGTTTGACATAGACGCAAAAAGCCACCATATTGTTTAAAGTGTTTTGTTTTCCTTTTTATTTATTTTTATTTTTTATCCGTACCCCAGCCTGGAAAGGAAACAATAAAATGGAACAGGACCTTAGGGAAACTGACAAGCAAACCCAGATGTCTTGAGTAAGATGGCTAAAATCAAAGATTTCTTACCTGGATTTGTGGGTTTTGAAACCCTTCCCTTGGGTACGGGGAGCAACAGTAACTCCAAGGACTGGGGTGGGGTTCCTTTTTCTTGTTTTTTCTCCAAAGGCTGAGGCGGCAAAGGATCTTCAGGCACCAGTGAAGACTTCTCGGCCAAAAGACTCCCAGCAGCTCTTGCAGCGACCTCTTTCAGAAGAGCTGCTGAGGAGGTCATAGAAGCCAGAGAGAGAAAAGAGCTGGCAGGGGGAGGGTGCTCCTGCCCAGGGGTCAAGCTTCTCTCACTCACTTTCTTGGATAAAGCTGCCAAAGTGGAACTGGCAGACTGGGAGCTGAACGGTGAAGGGAAGGATTCGAACCGCATCGTCTCCTCAGTCCGCGTGAGAGATTTGTCCTGGAGGACAGCGTTGGCTGCTGCTTTCAACTTGAGGATGGCAGAATCAGGCGACAAGCCGCAGGTGTTGGTTGAGTTTGGCAGCCATTTGCCTTGATTCCATATGAAGCGATTACCAGCAATGTATTGGTCATTCTGTTCTTGCTTCTCAGCCAGCTTTCTAGCAAGAACACTTAGCTGTTGGGCATGATGAGATGGTGGAGAAAAGGAGAGATTTGAGCCAAGGTTGACTGGAGACTCCACTCGGCCATTGGCGGTGACTGTGGCATCTAGTTTGAGGGAACCAGCCTCCAACAGCCTCCTCAGATTGCTGCTCAGAGGCTTGTTTGAACCAGGGGTATCATCATCACACAAAGAAGACACACCAGGAGAAAGGTGACCTTGACACTGTAATGGGTCTCGTAGGGCCTCACTTTCCAGAGCTATCAGCTCCAAGGTATTGCTACTGGGGGTCGCACTTCCCAAGGAAGTGTCCGGGGAAGTTGATTGCTCTTGGATTCTGTCCTCGAGAGAAAGTTTATAATTCTCCTGGACTTCTCCATAGGATGCTTCTGATGGGGTCTCCGAAGAGTTTCCAAACCAATGTTCTTCCTCACTAATTTCTCCTTCTGCGTCTTCCTGTCTACTACCATCTGGAGGAATGAAGAATACTAAGTTTATTACTATTATTATTGCTTTAATGAGCAATACATATCTAAAGACATTGAAAATGAATTGTCAATATGCATCAC
Source organism: Vombatus ursinus (assembly GCF_900497805.2). Classification (NCBI taxonomy): domain Eukaryota; kingdom Metazoa; phylum Chordata; class Mammalia; order Diprotodontia; family Vombatidae; genus Vombatus; species Vombatus ursinus. Next base: position 6,264,976 of record NW_020954562.1, read on the forward strand.
AGTCTTCCCTTCCACCCAAGAACCAACCGTGATACGGGAAATCACTTTAATTAGGTGGCCAAAATCTTAACAAGAGGTTATAACATGAATAAGTCCAATTTAACAGATATTCATTGAGTACCTACTGTCAGACACTGTTCCACGTGTTAGGTGATTGGAATGGCACAAAAATCTACTGACTATCCTCTGGCTCTACTCACAATATGTTTGACTATAGACAAAGGCTTCCTTCTCTGGTCACCCTTTCCCCATATGTGTTGTCTTCTCCCATTAGCATATTGGGAAGACTTTTGTATTTCCAGTGCCTAGCATAGTGCTTGTCACACAGTAGACCTTTAATTAATAAAAGCTCTTCTTTCCTTCCTTCTTTTCTCCTTTCCGACCTTTCCTCCCTCTCTCCCTCCTTCTTTCTTTCCTTCCTCCCTTCTTTCCTTTCTACTTTCCTTCCTTGCCTCCCTCCTTTCTTACTTCCCTCCTTCCTTCCTTCTTTCCTTCCTTCCTTCTATCTTTCTCTTTCTCCTACCTTCCTCCCTCCCTCCCTTTCTTCCTTCCATTCATAACCATAAAACCATCTCTACCTCTTATGGAGTTTACATTTTTTCTGGGAAGATACAACACATATACCAAGTAATTTCAAGTGGGAAAGAATATTAAGGAGGGAATGAGGTTAGGGAGAGGGGAGGAAGGATATCAGGAGAGGATTCCTGTAGAAGGTAGCACCTAAACTGAGCCTTAAGTGGAACTAGAGATTTTACAAGGTGGAGCAAAGGAAGGTGTGCATTCCAGGAAGGAGAGATAGTCTCTTCAAAGATGCATATCAAGTTCAGGGGATAGCTAGAAGGCCAGTTTAGCTGGAATATAGTGCCTGAAAGGGAAAAATAGGAAATAAATCTGGAAAGGTAGACAGTTGACTCCATCACATGCATTTATTTCAAGGAGGTCAAAGCCAGAAAAATCCTACATACACCAAAATATTACCAGCAATTTTTGTGAAAAAATAATAAAGACAATGCCTAAAACCAAAGGGTTGTTAGTTTCTTTACATAAATTATAGTTTTCCACTTTATTTTTTCCTTTTTTTTTGTTCTCCACTTTGACAAGAAAAAGAAAAAGAAAAATGGGCCCCAGCTTGTGGAGTGTCTCAGCCATGCTGAGGAGCATTTTCTCTCAGAGGCAATAATGAGCGACTCAAGATTTCTGAATAGGGAAGTGGCTTAGACCTGAGTTTTAGGAATAGCAAGTAATCCGGAATAGCCAAAGTTTAAAGCATTTTAATATGCCACTATAATTTTCTTTCTTTTTTTTTTAAATTTTAGGCAACTGGGGTTAAGTGACTTGCCCAGGGTCACACAGCTAGTAAGTGTCAAGCACTTGGTCTGAGGCCAGATTTGAACTCAGGTGGTCCTCTTGACTTCAGGGCCGGTGCTCTATCCACTGTGCCACCTAGCTGCCCCTATAATTTTCAATTTGTCAATGCCCTTTTAGAATAAATGTAAATGGAAAGTAGATTGTTTCAGGAGAAAGAAGAAACTGGCAAAGAAATAAATGAATGATAACAGAGTTGGTGCATAGAAAAAGCTTTTGGTAAACCCTGATATGTTACATGAATATCAGCTATGATGTTGGCAATGATGAAGACCACTTGCTAAAAGGAAGAATGACACTTTTAGTTTTATTTCAATATTAAAGACGGAGCCCATAATGGGAATAGCCCTGACAGTCAGAAGACCTAGTTTCAAGTCCCAGTTCAGCTACTTAGTGACCTTATATGGAGTCACACAAGTCACAGGATCATCAGATTGAGAGCTGGGAAGAACCTTAGAGATCATCTAGTCCATCCACCTTGTCTCATGGAGGAAGAACTTGAGACAAACCTAAAAAGGTCGAGTGATTTGGCTAAGTCACATTGTAAATGAACCTCAGCTGCTCATGTGTGGAATGAGGATACCACCCCCAACCCCCACCACACACACACACACACACACACACACACACACACACACACACACACACACACACACACACACACCCAGATCTATCTTACATGCTTCACAATGTTGTTGTAAGGACATGACAGAACATATATCAAAGTTCTCTGAAAATTACACAATACTATGCAAATGTAAAGAAACTGTATTGTTATCATTATTCAGGGAATCATATGAAGTCAGAGCTGGAAGGGTCCTTAGAAACCAAATGTTAGCCTTGGAAGGAACCTTAGAAATAGAATGTTAGAGCTGGAACACAAACCTTAAAACATAAAATGTTAGTATATAAAATTCCAGGGCTGGATCTCACCTTGGCACCTAGATTTCAGAGCTAAAAGGGATTTAGCTCAACTCCATGGAGAGGAAATATGAGCCATAAATTACTTCAAGTAACTTGGCAAGTAACACCTCCAAAATTATTCATGTTGATTTTCTTATGGTCTCCAAAACTGACACTTAATCCACTTAAGTTTTCTGTGCCTCAGTCTCCTCATCTGTAAAATGAGGGTACTGGATTTGATGGTCTCTACAATCCTTTCCAGCTCTAAATCTATGATCCTATAGATAAATGTTATAGAAAGCTACAAGTTGCTGCCCATTTATGGCACAAAACTTCTCTTCAGTTATTTTCAGATCCACTCAATCCTCCATTGGGCCCTATTTGCTGTATAACATGATGTTTCTTTTTCGAATAGCTAGGATTAGTAACGCATGAGCTACAAACTAATGCATTGATCTCCCATGCTATTTAGAGAAGAAATGCCACATATGACAAATTCTTTCACTAGGCTAAAGTTCTGCAACTATTCCCTGAGATCCTTTATTAAGTTATAAAAGAAATGTAAAATATCAAATGGAATTTGGGGTGGGGGGGAGCCAAATAGAATTAAATTTTCTGTTAAAAAAAATCCTGGGTTCTTCTGATTCACCACAAATTCCCATTTTTTTTACTTGATTTCAACATATTTACTGCTTTCTGAAATCTGTGGCTACCCTGCTCATCTTCACAATGCTTTCTCGGAAAGAGTGCTCTTACTGAAGAGAGGAGTCAAGAAGAATTAGGAAAAAAAAAAAACAGAGGCTACTTTCATATTACTTTGAAGATACCTTTCTTGATTTTGGATGGAATCTCTCATCCTTTGGGAGAATCATAGAGAGTGATCCTATAAATAGGTAGAGAAAAATGCAACATGACTGTACTTGGTAGGAATGCTTGGGTGCTTATTGAGAAATACTGGTTGTGTCCATTAGAAAATATTATCAATATTATCAAACATAGTGGTATTGAGAGAGCATGGCATCTGCATTGAGTCTTTTCCCTAGTCCTAATACTTTTTAATTAAGTAAATGCTCACTATGAAGATTAAGATGAAAAATGGAAGACTAATACCTGAATGGATGTCACATCAATTTACAGCTCACACCTAAATATACTCACGCTGTCTCTGGAGCCAAGACTCACTGGTACATGGAGAAGAACAGAGTTTCCATGGAAGCACAGAATGTTAGAGCTGAAAGTAACTTAGAGAGCATCTACCAGGGCTGGGAAACCTACGGCCTCAAGGCCACATGTGGCCTTCTAGGTCCTCGGGTACAGCCTTTTGACTGAGTCCAAGTTTTACAGAACAAATCCATGAAGTTTGGATTTAGTCAAAGAGACACATTTGAGGACCTAGAAGGCCACATGCGGCCTGGAGACCGCAGGCTCCCCATGCCTGATTCTAATCCAATCTTTGTATCTGATAGATGAGGAAACTGAGGCCTGCAGAGGTTGTGACTTGCCAAGGTCATATAGGTAGTTAGGGCCAGAACTAAAAAGAGCCTCCATCTCTTGAGTCCTGATCTTGTGTGCTTTCCCATAGTTCTTAATGCCTCTTCTACATCAACTAGACACAAGATTGCTGCTATTGCCCACTTGGTCTCCTAGACTTCCTTCCTTCCAAACCATAAGTAAGCCTGGGGACTACTTCAGAGAAACAGCCTGTAGCCTTCTCATTTTAAATGCAGTTGGGAACCACAGCCACAGTTTCCTCCTTTATTTCGTCCTCCTCTTCATAATCACTGTTTATTGAAAAGGTGATGTCCAAATGAGTAGATTTACAGTGCATTAGAGCACTGGGGGACAATGTGTAACCAGGTAGCAAAATAGCATATTGCCACAAAATTTTTAAACATTGGAAAGCAGACACCTGTGACAAGGAGAGTAAAAACAATCATCTGGGAAATCTGATAGTGTAGACAAAGAATTTTAACCATAAAAATTTAAAAATAAAAAAAAGTAACTTTAGTAGCACAGCATATTTCTCCTGAAATATCTAGATAATCAGCAGTTCTCTATTTTCCAACTCAGTGTAAACATCACCACAGATAGAGCTGGAAGGGAGTTTCTTAGCATCATAGGAACATAGATCTGGCCTAGAGGTCATCTATTCTAAAGAACTTACCCAAGGTCATACAAATAGTAACCAGTAGACATGGACACACCCTCAAGTGGGTTGATTACAAGGAAAATCAAATGCATAAAGAACATTTTTTTTTACTCCTAATGCTCTATTAATAGCCTTTCCAAAGATGCTTGCTACTGAAATTGAGGTTATTCAAGTGATAAACCACAAAATAATTTTAATGCATGGCCTAGAAAGAACAAGTACAGAAACCTGAGAAGAAACAGACCTGAAATTATTTTGGTTATCACCTGGGATCAAATGTAAGGTGACCAGAAGTTTCAGAGGAACCATGACAAAGCAGTAGTAAGAAGTGAGAGGGAAAAAAAGTCATGAAAATGCCAACTGCCCTTTTGTTTTACAAAGCTGAAGCAACAAGAAATTTTTTTCCTGCAAATACTATTATTATTATTTTGCCTGCTGTATTTATCTTTATTTTCACCTGAAGTCTCAGCAAAGAGATGGGTCTTGAAAGGCTGAGGCACATTAGCAGAGTCATCTGTAAGCTTACACTGCAGCTGGAATGGTCCTTTCTTCCCAGGACTCCAATGAAGCCAGCACCTTTCACTTACACTGAATTCACTTTAGAAATACTTAAAAAAAAAAATACCACTCTCATCAGGAATCTCAAAGCAAAGCATTCCTGCAGTCCAGAAGATTAATTTGCTTGACACCACAAACTTTAGAACAAACAAGGTTTGACATTTGACTCTCTTTCAAAATCTGAAATGCCCATGGGCAGCAAGACACCTCCATTTTCCTGTCTGTCAACCAGCAAGTAATCATTACACTTCATCATACAACACAGCAGATAAAACAGTCCAGGAAATGCTTCACACGGCAACGACCCCAAGCTCCACGGCTTTCTTAACTAAAGCTTCCCAAGGAAACCTGTAAGTAGCCAATGTAAATAATTTCCTTGCAAATGCATTACTTTTTAAACTCCAGGAGAAAAAATAATGAGAGAAAAAAGATGATTTCCATGGCTAATTTTCCAACCCGAATGTGTCTTTGACTGTCAAATTCTTGTGAATCCTTGTCAATTTCGTACCACAGTACGGTATAAAAATCAGGAGCCGGAAGAATGGAGAATAGAGGCAAGAACAATCACAAAATGTGAGGGAAATGCTGGGTAAATGTTGTTTCAATATAGCAGATATTTCTCCTTTCCAGAAAAAACAACAACTAAATAGTCCGCTACCTAACACATTTATTTATAATTCAGTTCTCAAAGTAGTAACTCAGTAACTTGAGATCGACAACTCTTGCTATATTCTCAGAAGAGAAAGCCTATTGCTCTTTCATGTTGCAACTTCTTTTATGGTTGACAGCCTCGATCAACTAGAGGACAGCTATACATTTCAGACAACTCACATTCAACTCAGAGCATTCTAGTCCAGGAGAAAGAGGAACTCACGGATTTCCGTGACAAATGAAAGGGAAAAACAAATAGAGGTAGATACTAGCTATCTACAGCTTATCCCTATAACAACCTACAAATCATTTCCATCAGTTGAACTATATTCATCTCAAAAACCAGTCATGAAGACAGAACATATCCTCAGAGGACTAGGAATAATCATAGTAGTAGCTATCATTTATATAATTATATAATAATAATAGCATTTATAGGATGCTTTAAGGCTTTTGAAGTATTTTATAAATATTATTTGATTTTATTCTCACAACAACTCTGGGAAGTGCTATCATCTCTACTTTACAGTTTAGGAAACTGAGGCTGAGATTATTAGAAATTGCTTAGGGTCACATAGCTGGTAAGTGTCTGAGGCTGGATTTGAACCCAGGTCTTCTGGCCTCTGGATCCAAAGTTCTGTCCTCATACCACCTAACTGCCTAGTGGTTTGGAAAACAGGTAGCTATATCACTTACATAAAGCAGGCTAAGGAACCATTCTATACCATTTTGTTGTTTGATCTCCAACTTTTTCATTTTTATCTGATACCTTTTAACTGAGTTATTAATTTACCTTCTAGCACATCACCACAAGAATACTTATTCCACTAGTTTTCCCATCTAACAAGCAGAGAACATACTGGCCCATATTCTGATATCAACCTGTTGTGATCGAATCAGCTCTCTTGTCAATTATCTGGCTGGTGTTGCACACATACTGATAATAGCTTATGATAAAGTTTTTTTTAAAAATAGAAATAATTTTTTAAAATATTTATTTCAATATGAAAATAAACTAGCTCCCCCTCCCCAAGAAAAGAAGGGGGAAAAAGAAAATTAAGTTAGTAAAGCTTATTCAACTAGTTTTAACTTAAAATTAAGTTAGTAAAACAATGACTCCATTTCTCTGCTAGATTGTAAGCTCCTTGAGGACCACAACCATGTAATATAACTTAGTGTAATACACCATATAATATAATCTGTACAATGCCTAGCACTGTTTCTGCATAGTGATTCAATTAAGACCTAATGAATGAAGTTAATGAAAAATTTTTTGAAATTAATTTACTCAATTTGGTGATTTCCAACAAGTGAGACAAATAATATTTATTGTAAGGGAATCATGAAATCATGCATACCTTCATAAGCACCTTCCCCAGTGCTTAGCTGACAAAAACAACAACTGAAATTTAACTAGTACTTTAAGGTTTACAAATCTCATTGTGTGCACTACCTCACCTGAACCTCAAGTTCAAATAGTACTATATAGTATTATCGTTATTATCAGGGTAGTATTATTTTTGGATAGTATTATTATTATTATTCCCACTGAACAGATGAGGAAACTGATGTTCAGACAAGTTCAAGTGCCCATCATCACACAGCTAAGAAATATCAGAAGTGCTATTAGAATACAGATCTTCCTGACTCCTGGCCTAGCATTCTAACCCAACTTGACTTCAAAAGAACAGGTTGGTTTAATGGAACCTTCATATAGCTGTTATTTAAAGGGGATCTTTACAACCAAAGCACTTGTCTGACTTCTGACTACGTAGCTGCTCTGGGTACCCAAAATGACCTAATAAAACTGTGAATTTCAAGTACCTTAGCCTTTTCCCTATGACATACATTTGTGAAAGGGGATTTTCTGGACTTGTTATATTGAAATACTCAAAAAATCTGATGGCAGAACTAGAGCAAAGATTGACGGTTTCTTTGATTGAACCAGACTTCTGAGCCCTAAAAAGTAGCTCAGCAGCCCCGGCAGGCTCATTAAGTAATTCCATATAATAAATAAACAAACATACCTTCTGTCGACTGAATAAATATCATAGCAGAAATAAGTATTAGTATTTTCAAACGTATGTAGATATTACAGTGATTAATAAAATATAACATTATAAGATCATCAATTTACAAGCTGGAAGAGAAGTGAACGTGCATTTATTAAGCATCTACTGTTTGCCAGGAACTGTACTAAACACTTTACAAATATTATCTAATTTGATCCTCACATGAACCCCGTGAGGAGGGTGCTCTTATGTCCACTTTACAGTGAGGAAACTGAGGCAGACAGAGGTAAAGCGACTTGTCCAAGGTCTCACAGCTAATAAATGTCTGAGGTTGGAGCTGAACTAAAGTCTTCCTGACTCCATGCCCAGCAATCTATGCATTGCCCCAACTAGCTAAGGAAGAAACCTTACAGGCTCTCTAGTTCCACCCCCTCCTACAGATAAAGAAACTGAGGTGCAGGGAAGTCATGCAGTTACAAAGTGTGGAAGACAAGAACCCTAACTACTGAGCCAAAGCTCTTTCCACTGTACTACATAAATTCATAGCACCTTTTGGACATTATATAGTTTCTCAATCAATAGATCACAATTGCACAACTATTATGTCTAGTCTGAAATTTTTTGACATTAAAGAATCTATACTAGAAATGGTCAACAACTGGCTTAACTCACTGCCTTAGTACTTAAATTAAAAAAAAAACCTTAATTTTCTTTTAATTCCTTGGTTTTGAACTCAAAAAATTATTTTTAAATTATATTTACGAACAAAATCAAGCTTTTCTCTGCATCTTCTTAGCTGTCAAGTTGAAGGCCCACCTGCAAACTGGCCCATTTTTAACATGAGTTTCATTAACACATCCTCCAAGGCAGCACTCAATACACTCCTACCTGAAACCAAGAGGCTTTTCATGCTCTTTGGGTTCCAGCCACCAGCTCAGGTATGCAAGTACTTGCATTACAATCTGCTCCGCAGTTCAGAGCAACAGTCTTAGGTGGCATACTGAGGCTAGAGATTACTGAAACATCAATGCCCCTAGATGCACCCAGTTGCAGCCAATGCCGCCAGAGAAGACAATTAAAACCGCTAGTTATTTAAAACTGCCAGGGTCGTCAAGACAACCAAACTCCTGTCATCCATCCAGGTGGGAAAAAGGTGCCATCAGGGCACTGAGGCTAGATAAAAGTAAGTCAGTCGAAGGCAAATGTATCATCAGGCCTAGTAAGAGAAAAGGATGACCTAAGAAAAGGTGTCTGCCATAAGCCCTGTCCTTTCATACAACAATGCTGATGTGGTAAGATTTTTAAAGAATCTGATTAGAATAAAAGTAACAATAAAATTTAATACAGGTCACATTCTCCACAATAATATGTTGCAAACATTGGCTAAAATATTCTCTTCTTCCTCCTCCTCCTCCTCATCATCAAATACTTACAGAGCTTTAAAGTTTGCTAAGTATTTTACATATGTTGTCTTATTAAATCCTAACAACCCTATGAGGTAAGTGCTATAATTATCCTCATTTTCCAGGTAAGAAAACTGAGAATGATAGAGTTTAGGTGACCTGCTTGGGGTCACACAGTAAGTGTCTAGGGCAGATTTTGAACTCAGATCTTCCTGATCCCATTATACTACACGAGGATTGGACAAAGGCAATGGAAAAGTTAAGCCTGGAGAGAACATCTTGGGGGGAATGCAACAAATGTCTTCATGTGTATGAGAAAAGGATTAGCTTTGTTCTACTTCTCCTCAAAAGGAAGCAATACAAGCAATGTGTGGACATTGCAGAGACAGATTATGGCTTAAGGTAAGGGAATTTTTCCTAACAATTTGAGCTACATATCCCAAAGTGGAATGGACTGCCTTGGAAAGCAGCAGGATCCCCCTCTCCCAAGGTTTTCAAGCAAAGGCTAAATAGACATTGGTCAGGGATGTCACAGGGAGGAGTCCTATTCAGGGCTGTCTGGGTTCGACTTGATGAGGTCCCTTTAGACTTAGAGAAAATGTGATTCTGGGAGGGAGACGATGAGGCAGAATGGACTGAGGTTGCCCAGGCTGGAGCAGTACTAAAGAATGATCTTCAAAAGTATAAAGCTCATAGTGCCTTTCTCTAAAACATTAAACACATCCCATGTGAGGCAAGTCCAACACCCCTCTGAAAGAAGAAAATGGCATCGTTCCTATAGTCCCTACCCCCAAAGAGGAAAATTAAGGCAGAAAGGGATTTGCTAAGGTCATTCAAAGAATCTTCAGATCATGAAAGGTAATTCAAATGCCTCAGTGTGCTGATGTTTCATTGACCCAGCATCTGTGGGGAATGAGGTGCTCCAGATAAGTGGATATTCCAGGCAACAAAAGCCTACCCTTTTAACCTGCAAAACTTCTGTAAACCTCTGTTGATGGGAATTTTTCTAAAACGTATTACTGGTCTCTCCTCCCTCTCCTTTTTTTTTTTATGACATTCATAATCTTTATATTGACTATACTATTTAGCCCTTGATTATATACTGTCTTGTATTTTTTTTCTATTTGTGTCTCATGTGTAAGTCATATCTCCCCAGCAAAACTGTATATTTAATAAAACCACAGAATGTTAAAGTTGGATTCTGAGAGCGTCCACTTCCATTTCCCCTCTTTTTACAGATGAGAAAGTGAGGCCCAGAGACAATATCACTACTGTCCAAGACTAGGTAACTAAGATTACACTGGGAACCAGGCAGTCCAAGATAGTACTGTGCAATCCTGCTTTTTCAAATTCCTTAGGGACAAAAAACATATCTCCATACTTCTCCAAAGGACATCCATTAGGCTTCTATGTATAAAATATTCAAAAAATACTTGTTGATTGATGAGCAGTCACAATGGTAGAATGAGAAAAGCCCCAAACTTGAAGTTAGGAGACATGGTTGGTTTTTATTCCTGGCTCTGTCATTTACAAACTCACACTGGTCTTTTAAAATAAAGTACAGTGAATATAATTAAACTTTGTTCTATGTAACTCAGGGTCATCATTAGGAACATAAATTATTGTGCTCTGTTTCAGCATAATGATGCCTTCCTTAGCTACTGAGGTAGGCAGGCCTATTTGCTACTATACTAAACAGCCCTAGACTGTTGTACTTTGAGTTGTTGTTATTGTTTTATATTGTTTTTGTTTTTATCCTTGTAACTATGACTTTTCCCTGCTATTGGTATATATGCCTTTAGCAGCCCCATCACTGCTTCTAATCTTCTGTGGGCCTGACGACCAGATAACCAGGCCTGTTAGAATCTAGAATGAGAGAAGGGTGCCAAGGAAAAGGAGATGAGCTGCAACGGAGGGCTGAGGGGCTCTCCAAACAGAAAAGGAAGCTGGGCTACATAAACTCTGTGACAACATTTCTTCATTTCCCAAATGGCAGCACTCTTCTGGAATGTTACACCATATACATCCCTCTCTTTTTACCTCCTTTTCTGCTTCCTCTTATGTGCTATCTTCTTCCCATTAGACTGTAAGCTCCTCAAGGGCAGGGACTGTCTTTTTGGTTGTTTTTTATTTAAAAACAATTTTTAAAAAAAATTCCTACCACTTATCACAGTGTTTGGACCATAATAGGCACTTAATAACTGTTTGTTGACTGACTTTTTTTTTTTTGCCGCTTGGAAACTTGTTTTTATCCTTCAGGTTCTTAAATGAAATGAACTGTATGGTGTTCTATGGACTAGAGATCACACTGCCAATCAACAAACTTCATTGGGTACACTGAGAACTGTACTCAGATGGCACTAAACTTACTAGCTGCTAATGGGCTGCAGTCCCTTTCCTGTCTGAAGCCTTAGAACTTAGCTATTCCTGAGATTCATCTCTCTGCTTTAAGCAAACCTCTAAGACACAAGATTATTTTTCTAAGCAAGATGTCAAACAAGGGAGGCCTTCTAATCCTAAAATGACAATGAAGACTCCAGAACCTTCTCCCTTTTGCAAAAAAAAAATCAGCACTAAAATAGAATGTTCTGGTGGTGGGAACAACAGTAAGAAATGTCTTAAAGCGTAGCCTAAGCATACCACTTACCAAAAGGCCAGCCTAGGACCCAAAGTAACACTGGTTAATCTACAGATTGATTTCTGCTCCTTCACCCATTCACTTGAAAGTACTGGCCTTCCATGTTGCATACAGCACATAGGATCTGTCCCCTTAAGCAATCAGAAGTAAATTTACCATGGCTACCACATCATTATCAGAAAAATTGTCTGCTAAGGTTGATAAATCGGTCGATTATCTGCTTCCTTGACTTTTATTTCTTCTTGTATAAATGTTTTCATCTCAACATTGCCAATACCTGTTGCAGGCTGTACCATTCATTCTCAAACAATTTAAATCTTCAGGAACCCGTTAACAGATCCAAGCAGAACTTAAAAAGAAATATCAAAGCAATGACAACTATTAAAAAAAAAAGCAACAAGTCTACTTATCCAAGCTGTAGTCTAGGAAACAGTAAGGGGCCTCTAGCTTCTGACTGAAGAGAAAGCCCCCACATGCATACACTGACGTCACGTTCCATGTAATGAAACATGTTATAGTCAAAAATAAACTGCCTGCCAAAAAAAAAAAGTCACACACAGTAAGTCTTTTATTTACTAAAAATACATAAGGATGAGGAGAGGAAGTGGCCTTAGGGCAGCTGAGACTTAGCAAGGGAGCTTTTCTTGATTTTTGTTAGGATTAAATGTTTAGGATTAAAATGAAATCCCAGCAGAAAGTACAGCTGGAATGGGCATCTTTCCTCCTGCACCAAGGACATTGATGATGCCTGCCTCCTTGCCAAGCTCTTAGGGGGAAAAAAATAGAACTATCAGACTTTTCAGGATGAACCAGTTCTGTGGCTAACCTCCCAATTATCCACGATGAGGAGGGACAGGGATCTCTTTGAAAAAATGAAAATTCAAAAACAATCTAAAAAACTCAAATCAATAACTTCAATCTACTCACATACCAAATCTTGAACCAAAGCTGCTAACAAGTAGCCAAATTAACCCACTCAAGGAGCATCTCCTTTTATTTTTCTCTATGTTCATCTCCTGGTAAAACTACTAATGAGGAGACTAAGGCAGACTAAAAGCAGACTAGAAGATGAAGGCCCTGGGTAACTCACATGCTGGAATGGCAGTGACTCTCAAATTGACAGCCTAACTGATTTCCCACATTTCTAGTGTCCTGCGAGGGAAATCCCCTTCAACTAACTACAGAAGGAAGGGCATTGAGATTTCTTTCTAGGAGAGATTTGATGGGGTTGTCCTTCTATGGGGATGCTCAAAGCCACAGGTGTTCCATTTCTCAGCAATGATAAGGAGGACCTTCAATATGATGATAATTACAATGAAAATAGAGTGAAAATCAGAGTGATGGGTAGCACGGGAGAAAGGCTTCTTTCTGGATAACTCTTATTTCACAGATAATTCATGAAGAACTTTACAAGGAGAAGTTTGGCGGGGGTGGGGGAGGCGGAGAAACTTTGGTTAGACAAGATGCTCTACTGCTATTTACAAGTCTATTGATAAAGTAATCAGCTGGAGCGACCCAGCCTCTGAAAGGCAACACTAGTCTCCTGGATTGTGACTGTTTCTTCTGTTTGCTGTGCCTTCATTTACACCCCTTTATTGTCTTACTTAGGTTCTATCTCCTTTCCACAGCATTTTGGGAGCATGGAACATGCTTGAATTTTTATTTGAATACAGGCATATTTCATTGAACATAAAGATTTTTTTAATTAATTAACTTGTCATTATAATTTAATTAATTAACACTGGATTTGGAAACAGAAGAACTGAGTTTGAATCCGTATGTGACTCTGGGCCAGTCACTTACCTCAATGGTGCTAGTTTCCTCATCTGTAAAATGATGGGGTTTGGACTAGAATCGGGGGTGGAGAGCCTGCCGCCTTGAGGCCACAGTAGGTCCTCAAGTGTGGCCCTTTGACTGAATCTAAACTTTACAGACCAAATCCCCTTAATAAAAGGATATATGTGGCCACATGTGGCCTCGAGGTTGCAGGTTCCCCACCCCTGGAACAGATGGTCTCTAAGGTACCTTCAAGACCCGCATCTATATAATCTTATGTTAAATCTTGAAAGTATTACTAATGAGGAAAAAGAGACTGCATGAAAAGATCACAGGACTTGCAATCAGGAAACAGGGACTTGGGGGCAGCTAGGTGGTGCAGTGGATAGAGCACTGGCCCTGAAGTCAGGAGGACCTGAGTTCAAATCTGGCCTCAGACCAAACACTTGACACTTACTAGCTGTGTGACCCTGGGCAAGTCACTTAACCCCCAACTGCCTAAAAAGAAAAAAAGAAAACAGGGACTCAAATTCTGCTCTGAGATCAATGGCTCTCTGGGCTTCAATGTATTCATCTGTTAAATGGGGATAGTGACACTAGCTACCTCATAGTTTTGGTGTGAGAAAATAATGTGAATTCATATACAGTACTGTATGAACACTCATCTCATGTAGAAAGATAATGTTGCAGAGTAGAAAAGGCAGTGGACCCAGAGTAGAGAGAAACCTGGGCTTACAACCCCAGTCCTGACATTTATTTATGTGGGAACCAGAGCAATTCAACCATTTACTCTACCAGCTATGTGGAAGGTACAATTTCTCAAAGCCTTTGTTTCCTCACCTATAAAATGGGAATAACATGCTCATACTACTTGCCTTGCAGAGTCCTTGTGAGGAAAGTGAAACCTTAAAATGCTATATAAATGTGAGCCCATAATTCATCTTATATTTTGGGAAGGCTTATGGCCTTGGAGTAAGGAAGGATTGGGTTCAATCCTGTCTCTAACATTTTTTGACTATGTAAGTGTAGACAAGTCACTTAACCTCTAACTAGGCCAGCAAGGCTCTAAATTACAGACAAGCTGCTGAACTGCACGAGTGCCAGGGCTTTCTACACTAGGAGTTTACCACACAAATGAAATCATAAGTCAGGACTACCCATCTCCTCCTCCTCCCCTACCAAAGAAATTCAAGTTGATCTACAGAGCTGGACAAATTCAATGAATCCTGGTTTTAGAGCTCCATATCTGAGTGATGCTCACTTTGTATTAGACTCTGGGAAAGTCACTTCCCCTTGAGAATCAGTTTCCTCTGCTGTAGAATGAAGAGTGTGATAACTGCCCACACAGCCTGCCTACCTGTCTACTGTCTTAAGCCGCTGTAAGGGCTGTCCAATAGAACAGAAGCAGCATCTTTGGTCACGGCAGCCCAAGCAACAATAGGCAAGCCACTTAAATGTCTCTGGGCCTCAGTTTCCTCATTTTGAAAAGTACCAAGCTAAGATGAGCTTAGGAACAAGGGTAAGATGAACTCTAAGGTCCCTCTGAACTTTAAGTCCAGTGATCTACAGCCAATAGGGAGTTTGTATTTTTAAAAGAGACAAGGAAAACAGTTTTAAACATCAATTTCACCTTAAATACATAGATTTAGATCCGGAAGACCCACTTCATAGCTCTAGAACTGGAAGGATCCTCAGAAGCCATCTAGAAACAGAAGTAGGGGCAGGTGATCTCATTTGAAGCAGCCTCGTTGTGCTTAATTCTCTTTAGCGTCCACAAGGTGGTAAAGTAAGCCGAGTTCTCAGGCCCTAACGTACACTCCATAAACATCTGCTGACTAGTTCACCAGGAAGGTCGAGCTTCATTCCTACGTCTAATTGGCTCGGGTCGACTTTCCAACACTACAGGTATCCAACTTTCTAAGAAAATGCAATACACGGAACTCCAGGTTTACGGACTGTTACAAACAAGGGGATTCATTTGTTTTATGCATCCTGAAGCCTCAAACTTAAGAACTTTCCAGCCTAGAGCAGTTTTGAACGGCAGGGTCTAGCAGCAATGGAGCTGGCTGCCCAACTCTGTTAAATGTTCTAACTATCCATGTCAAAAAGGGGAGGGAGTTCAGTTCTGATTACAGTCATGTAATCTTCAGGAACAGAAACTTGTGTGGGAGAAATTACAATTTGGGTAGGGCTGCAGGAAAGAAAAGGAACAATGAATGATGAACGGCAACAGATAAAGGAGTAGATTTCAAAACATTATAGCAAATCTATGAATGACCCAACCCAATCTCATCTAGTCCTTTAGCTAATGTTCAGTTCTTGGCCTCCTCTTGTTCTTCACACACACACACACACACCACATGTGTGTATACACATCATATATACATGTCTGTATATGTATACATATACGTACGTATGTGTATATACACATCATACACACCACAAACGCGTGTGTATACACATACACACATAGGTATAAATGTATATATGCATACACGTATATGTATACACACTCATTAACTAAGGAACTTATATAACTCCAATAGTTTCAAATATCATTGGTATGCAGATAACACATGCCAACATCTCTAGGATTGCTCACTCAGGCAGACGCACTATGGTGGAAAGAGCACCGGATTTGGTATCAAAAGAACTGAGTTGGAACCCTGGCTCAGCCACTTCCTGCCCATATGACTCACGAGTAAGTTGCCGTCCCTCTCTGTACCTCAATGTCATCATCATCTGTAAAATGAGAGGACTGGACTTGGTGATCTCTTTGTTGGACACTGATTCTCTTCCAACTCTGTATTATAAGAACCTATACATAGTACTGTGAGGGAATGGCCTGGAGAGCGGAATGAACACTGGACCTTGAGTCAAGACACCTGAGTTCAAATATTAGGTCTAATACTTAATGGTGAACTATTAGGACTCTGGGCTCACTTCTCTGAACGTCACTTTTCATTGGCTGAATGGGAATACTAATACTTGTACAGTTGATCTCAAAGGGTTGTGAAGGTGTTTTTTAGACCCTTTTTAAGCACTGCAGAAATGAGTTGTAGTTACTGAGCCCCCAATCTCAAAGAGCACTCGGTTGGTTGGGGTCGGCTGATCTATAAAGATACCTCAGAGATCTATAAGTAGAAGGGTTTTCAAAAGCCATCTAGTTCCAACTCTGATTTTACGGTTGAGGAAACTGAGGCACAGAAGGACTAATGGCTTGCCCCAGGTCACACAGGTGACAAAGCTCCATAGGCAGGATTTGAACTAAGGTTCTCAAATTTCAGAGCTAGGCCTTTTTCCTCTGTACCATTCTTAAGCCTGATTTTGTATACTCCTACTGGAAAGCAATATTTCTCATCAGAAAGTATAATTTTAAAAAATATATATATAAACCAGTCTCTCATGAGTTTAGACAGCACAGGTTAGTGTTCCCAGGCCTGATAACCCTTGTGTAAGTAGAACATTGAGATTCTACACATTGCAGGAGCAATGCAACCAGACTGTGAATTGTAGAGAGGGTAGTGAACTTAAGATGTTGCTTAAAGTGCAATGTTTGAGTCCTTGCATCTTCACCTTTCTCCTCTCACGTTATTTCTGGTTCTAGACTCTTTCACCCCACACAACTAATCATGTCACCAAACCCTTCTGGTTTTTCTTGAAACTATCTCTAGGATTCACTTCCCTTCACCTCTACACTCATTTCTGTAGCTATCACCCTCATTCAGGTTCTCATCACCTCCCACCCAGGCTGGTGCTTATGCCTCAGACAGATCCTCCCAACTCTAAAGCCTTCTTGCTTAGTTCATCTTACAAACAACTAGCTGACAAAAATAATTAATTGGAAAAAAATTAATTTTTAAAAATCTTCCCAGAATCACAGAATGTAAGTTTGAAGGGCCCTAAAGCCTTCTAGTCTACCACCTACCTGAATAGACTTAATTGGAAAACCTCTAATGAGATGTGGGGAGGTAGGAGGGGAGTGTCCCAGCACCTCCCCAGGCAGCCCATTTCACTTTAAGATGGCTTAAACACTTTCTTTTTTATTTTTTCTCTTTATTATCAATTTAATCATCAACCACAAGCTCAAACATTTTAAAAAATACAAAGAAAAAGAGGACTGTGCATGAACTTTTGCTGAAGTAAGTTTTTTAAAGTGCATATTAAATTTTAAAGGGTAGTAATAAAACTGCCCTGTTTGTGGTCCCCTCCAAACTTTTTTCATTTTCTTCTGTATATTTTAGTTTTGTTGATGCCTTTCTTTCATTTTGGAGAGCTTCTCTATCACTACCCACTACTTTACACCCTTCACACACACACACACACACACACACACACACACACAAATACACACACTCTTATACTTCAAGCCCTGTCTTCCCTTATAACAACTAAGCATAACCAAAGAAAATCAAAACAGCAGCTGGATCTGAATTTGGAGGTCTCATTTGCTCAAATACTATCTTCAACACTATGAAAGAACCTACCAGCTTGGGTGGCCTGATACTTATCAAATTAAATCTGTAGACTTTTTCTGTAAAAGTTCTCCCCTTAACCTGTCTTCCCTTCCCCAAACAAAAACACTCTTTCATCCTTCTTCTTTATTTCCATCACCAACCTAACCTCTTCATCTAAGCTAAGCCAACTTTCTTATTATTTTACTAAAATACATTTTGCTCATGACATTCCCTCTGCCTGAAATATCCTCGCTCCTTTTTTTGTATCACCTTAAGTCTATCAATTCTTTCAAGATCTAGTTTAAAGTTTATTTTCTCTAAAAAGCTTTCCCCAAATACTTTTTAGTTCATGCACACTTACTCCCTCCTTCCTCTCTCCAAAACAAATTTTTTTGTTAAAAAAAAAATCAACCAAACAAACCAAAAAGCTAATTCTGTGGACAAAGTAGGCGCTTAGCAAATGCTTACAGAATGAATGAATGCTAAGTAAGGATGACCACACCACTGTTACTGCAATGTGTCAGTTCTATAAATGAGACATCTCTGGTTCACGTCTCTTTAACTTTACACTATATAGATAGAGAGAAGCACATCAATTCTCCCATTAAAAGAAAATGTTTTACTTCTTCATTTGTTCATTTATTCATTGCCAACCACTTCTTCCATCTGATTCATTCCCAGAATTCTAGTAGATCCAGACACCAAGGTTTAGGTGGCATTTCTATTTCTATTTCATGGAATTTCCCTTATCATATAAATGTCAGATACCAGCTAACTCTATTTTGATTCTCCTTTTTCTTGAGGCCAGATCAGAACTCAAAAAAATATTATTTGTTGTTTCTTTGTCACTAGAAAGGAGGAATTATGGCAGCATATTAAAAGGGAAGCTTATTTAAGCCTTGGTTCTGCCACAATTTGTTTCTTACCAAAGACAGCTGTTTTCTGTGGCCCAGAGAGGATTGCTCCGGGTTAACAAGCAGGGCCAAATGAGCAAGGATTAGAAAACTACTCATAATTCTAGGCCATTACAGAAAGGCAGTTCTCTCCACATGGAGTAGATATTTCTGACCCCTGAATGTGTCATTGGACATGGACCCATTTTGTTACCCTTTGCCTGGTCTGATGTCAAAGATCCCGGTCTCAAATCCCCAAGAGAAACAAAATACAATTGGCTAGCAGGACAAGTTCTCATAGATTACTCTACCCAAATGCTTCACCTAGGAAGTGACAGTTTTACTCCTAGGCAGAAGATATAGTAGATCAGAGGACCATGAAAAGGGATTTTCAAGAAGCAAAGGTCTGTTTTTGTAGGATCAATATCCACAATTCCACTGACCCCAAACCATGGAGTTATTGGGAACCATGTCAGAGAATATATGTTTTACTGGATATAACAGCCCCAGTGATGACTTCACCCCTTTCCTGAAAGAAAGCAGGTCATTCTTGCTATACAACAACCATGTTAAATCATTATTACAGGATCTAGATATAGGTCAAATCATTTCATCCCAAACACTGCTACAGAGTAAAAGTCTGTTATAGTATGGTTAGTTTATAAAGAAGGTATGTATTAGTCCATATTCTACATTATAACACTTTATATCAGGAAGTTAGTTGTAGGTATATATTATGTATATATGTGTGTGTGTACACATAAATTTATTGTAATATACATATATACATATGTACAAACACATGTATAATACACACATATGCACACTATATATATACATACATATATGTGTGTGTATATACATATGCATATAGTTTTAATAGCTTAAAACTGCAGAAAGACCACTTTTGGAATAGCCTGTATACACATATACACAGACATTACCATATATGACAGACAGTGCAGAAAAATATGATAGAGAGCCCACTTTAGTATCAAGAAGACCTGTCCCTGACACATACTAGCTGTATGATTACGGTGAAAGCGCTTAAAATCCTCAGTGTCCTAGACAATTCTCTAAAACTGTAAGTTACAGATGAGTTGCTGATCTATATTAGTGAAGGCAGTTTTCCCATTGGGAGTTCTCCCTTATCACCTCAGGCCTAGACTATTGCAATAGACTACTGGTTGGTCTCTTTGCGACAAATCTCTCCCCGCTATAGTCTATCCTCCACTCAATCATCAAAGTGATATTTCTAAATTGCTGGTCTGAACATCTGCCTCCCTTCTCTACAGAGAAGGCTGTCAACAGAGGCTCCCTATCTCCTCCAGGAACAAATATAAAATCTTCTATTTGGTGATCAAAGGCCTTCCTAACATAGCCCTCCCCACCTCCACCCACCCCACCACCACACACACAAACTGGGATCCAACATCCCTGGGCTTTTTGCTGCTCCTCATTTGTGATACTCGTTCTCTCAACTCCAGGGATTTTCTCTAGCTGTTCCCTATGCCTGGAATGTTCTTCCTCATCTCTGTCTCTTGGCTTCCCTGGCTTCCTTCAAGACCCAGCTAAAATCCCATTTCCTACAGAAAACCTCTCCCAATATCTCTTAATTCCAGTGCCTTCCCTCTGTTAATTGTTTCCAATTTATCCCTTTTATAACATGCCTATACATAATATTTTCATGTTGTCTCCCCCATTAGCCAGTGAGTTTCTTGAAAACAGAGACTGTCTTTTCCCTTTCTTTGCATACTTGGTACTTAGCACATGGCCTAGAAGACAGTAGACATTTAATAAATGTTTATCGATAGACTGGCTTTACATACAACAATGAAATCATAAGTGTAGGTCAAAAAAAGTATATATTTATTAACAGGGGCAGCCAGGCACAATATAAAACTCAATGCTCTAATAGGTAGTAAGACCTGGGTTCAAAAATAGCCTCTGATCCTTAATAGCTGTGTGACCCTGTGCAAATTATTTCATTTTTGTTTGCTTTAGGAAATCTACTAGGACCTAACTACTAAATCACAGACCTAGTAGATTTTATTAAATTAGTCAGTTATCCCAACAATGGTATTATAAAGAATTTAAGATCATAGGTTTAGAGCTGAAAGGAAACTCAAAGCTTTGATAACTAGTCCAGTCCTGTCATTTTATTGATGCAAAACCTGAGTTTCAGAGAGGTTAAAGTGATTGACCCAAGGTAATATAATTAGTTATTCCCATCTACTCTATTGTTATATTAGACAGATTAATGGAATACAAAAAAAATAAAACACAAAAGCAAAAAACTATATACATACAAGCACACAAACCACATTCTAGGTTAGAACTACTTACAAACTAATGGCCAAGTGGATTATGGCACTGAATTAAAACTTAATGTGCACTTAAAGCATGTTAGTTCTACATTGTTACTTTAGTATCGTGCTTTTTGGCAGAGAGGATCCAGGATAGTGAATGCAATATCCTAAGTGATACTTTCTCCCACTCATTAACAAAAATTAAAGAGGTAACAACAAAGCACATTACTAAGACAGCCTTTGCATAGTTTGAGAAAATTTATCACCTTCCACTAACTAGTACAGTTGCTTTTTCAAAAGCCCAGATAAACAAAATGCTGATCAATCATGGGAAAGATTGTTCTCTCTCTCTCTCTCTCTCTCTCTCTCTCCCTCTCTCTCCCTCTCTCTCTCTCTCTCTCTGTCTCTCTCTGTCTCTCTCTCTCTCTCTGTCTCTGTGTCTCTGTCTCTCTCTCTCTCCTCTCTGTGTGTCTGTCTGTCTCTGTCTCTCTGTCTGTGGGTGTGTATGTGTGTCTCCTAACTACTTATCTAACCTATCTAGGGAATATCAGAGGGAATGGGAATGGGAGGTTATTTTAGGGTCTGGTTTTTTTTTAAACCTTAGCCCCATAGGATGACACATACTGCCCTCCCCGCCCCCATCTACCTCCATCCTGCCCACCCAGCTCATAAATTTAACTAAGCTGAATCAAAATTTCCTTTAAAAAACAGAGAGGTAAAGGCTGGATAACCCTAACCAGTCATTTAAGAGTCAGTCCACTCCTGAACTACAACAATGTGGTAGTATTTTTAAAAGAGGGGTGGGGGACTGGCAAACAATATCCTTTTTAGGAAGGGCAGAATCTGCTGCATTTAATATAACCCTGAATCAGTCTGTGAAAGGCCAGAGCTGCAAAAGGCCACATTCTGATCTCAGACCCATGGGTGGGTGTGTATCACTGTACATTTTATAAAATTAGATACAGTCCTGCATGGGTGTGTGTATGTATGTGGGGGCTGTTTTCACAAGATATCCAGCAATATATGCACATGCATCTTAGGATCAGTTTCAAGCCCTGAGGCTGGCTTCTAATTTATGAGATGCCATTATAGCTGCAGAAAGTCTACCTAAAAGGTAGGCCTTGGGGAATGATAACAGTCACCTTACAGGACCTCTCTCCTCCAGCATCTAGGCAGGTACTATACTTTAATATCGTAAAAATGTAATTTACCAACATGGGATGAAAATACCAGGCTTGCCCATAAAAAGGAGAGAAAAGAGAAACTGAAAACTTGAGTCCATCATGGACTGTTAGCTATTTTTGAAGTCTGCCCTTTGCACATCATTTTCTTATAAAATATGACAGTAGATATTTCAGTTTCTACGCACCATGAAGTGTTTTGTACACTCAGCCCTAAATGGTATGAATTACCAAACTACACCTGGCAAACTAGGTGACAGAAAATAGCATATCAGAAACAGGGCACGGGATCATTATTTACAAAATACACACCTTGATAGAGTGAGACTCCAGAGAGGCTTAACTAAGCTGCAGTCCTAAAGAGATTCAAGGCATTAACTATCATAAGGAGGCTTGGGTCTAGATTCATTTTCAATAGAAGGTAGAAAACCAAATATATGGCTCCTTGCACCACAGTGCATGGTACTGTAAAAATTCAGGTTAGAAACCCTTTAACTCCCCAAAAGTCCTATTTTGTAGGTCATCCTCTCATTATCTTGTTCTGGTATCTGGTCTGATTAAATTATAGAAAATTACTAATATATTACTCAGAACAAATAGATCATCTCCTGCCTGTTATGTTTATTTTGTCCCATCTTCTATCCCAACAACTCAATGCAAACAAAGGGAAAACAGGAGATGGGGAGTGATTTTTTGGAAAGAGAGGAGCTGCAATTATTTCCCTATATACAGCTAAAGAACAAAATGCTGGCCTACATGAGTAGGAGGTCCTCTACAGCCAAAGACGACATCAGTGACCACCATTGGAAGGATAAGAGTCATTGGGATTTTTCCAGTAGGAAAATCTTTGGCCAGAGCTATCACCCACAACCTCACACCAGGTCTACTTTGTGGGCAAAGGAATAATCAGGCTAGCCAGGATTACTAATCAAACTCTGGACAAGGAACAGAACTGACCTCTTGGTGAAACTGGTCCATATAAGGATTCAACCCATGTCACTGATCTCATCCACAGCCTGCTCAACCATCTAAGCTATCCAGCTCAGCCAGCCAGACATTTGTTCATTCTCTTTTATATTGATATCCCCTTACCCACGAGTATCTAAACACATAGTAGGTGTTTAACATATGCTTGAGTGATAGAAAAGTACATCGAGATTAAAGTGACTTGTATTGGTATTTTAAACAAATTTATAACCTTAGAAAATGCCTGCTTGGTCACCCTATTGACTCAGGATAGGTCTTAGGTGTGTGGGGTATTTTTTCCAGACCATCCATCTTATTTTACATGTCTCTAGAGACAGAGCTTTTCCACCTCCCTTGGAAATCTACTAATAGATGTCATTCAAAGCTTCTAAAATCCTAAATGGCACCATGAGCTTTAGCACTGGCCTAGGGCTGTCCAATTTATGCTTTACCAGTGTGATTTATTAGCACTTTGTACAGAGAGACTTGTCAACTCACACCAACAGTGTGATTCTCAGGGTGTGATGACAGTAACCAGGTAAGAAATTAGAAATTAATTTTTTTTATTAGAAACTATTTTGAAGTATTAGGAGGGCTATGACTATGAGCTGCTTCTCTCATTTCCTCTTGAATCCTTTGCTCTCTCTGTTATGTTTTTAAAAAGAAAGAAAACATGAATATTCTTTTAGGTGGAAAGCCTATAGAGATCATTCCAGTGCCTCAACTCACACTGCTGTTCAGTGAGATCACCAGAGACAATACCACATTTTCACTCTCTTAAGACTCAAAATCAACATTTCTTGCCAACATCATTCAGAGTCTAGACACCACAAGAATGGAAAATAAGAAATAGGAAGTAGAACTAAAGTTTGAGTCTGTCCAATAGCATGACGTGCCTATAGCTTATTCCTTATATTTTTGTTTCAAACTTGTGATTTTATCAGTTTGGGGAACTCATATGTATCTTAGAGAGCTGTCTGGATCAGTGAGAGATGAAATCACTATTATAAATCAGTGGCACACAAATATTATGAGCCAATGACCGGACTCAAACCCAGGCCTTCCTGACTGTCAAGCCTCCAGACAAGCAGGACTCTCTATTCATAAATAGGGGCTAATTTTATTGCTACAGTCTTTTTACCTCCTAGTT
Organism: Vombatus ursinus; assembly: GCF_900497805.2. NCBI lineage: Eukaryota > Metazoa > Chordata > Mammalia > Diprotodontia > Vombatidae > Vombatus > Vombatus ursinus. The sequence goes on from NW_020954562.1 coordinate 6,289,387, forward strand.
TGCCTTTGCTCCTTTGAAAGATAAGAAGAGCTCTCTTAGAAGTCAAGTCCCCAAAGCATACTATATATCCTGTAACCATGATTGCGTAAACAACACAAGAATATTTAAAAACCTGCACTGTTTTTTTTAATTAACTTTTCCTTCTTGTTCTCTACCAGGAACAGGTATTAGACAAAATTATAGTAATAAAGATAACAGTGATCCAAGTTTATATGTGAGTTAAAGCTAATATGAATTCCAGAATCATAGTTGAGGAAACTGAGGCTAGGAAAGGTCAGATGACCAAGGTCACACAGCAGAGCTGTGTTAGAGCTAGAACCCCAGCTCAGCTTCTCAGACTCCAAATAGTTTTTAAAGTGCCAAGCCAAGAAAAAATATGGATGCTATTGGATGTAAGGAGAAAAAAATCTCTGGCTTCATCCCTCCCTCTATTAATGAATCAATATGCATGTATTATGTGCCTACTATGTGGCAAACACTGTTGGATATAGGATTTTTTAAAAATCTCTATTCTCAAGGTAGGATGACAGGCTGATTGGCTTTTTTTTTTAAGTGTGCCATTGGAGATGGGAGGTAGGAGACTGTCCTAGGCTACCTAAGTGAGAATTCTGTAGACTCAGAAGATAAGAACTTTCCCAGAACAGAAATGCCACTAGCAGTAACAGCATTCTATTCATATAAAAAAGGACAATTACTGCTCTAGGCCAAGTCTAGCCTAGGGAAAAACACACTTATTCCAAGTAGAATTTTTAAAAGCTGCCACCAAACAAGGACAGGCCAAACACCCTTCGGTCGGGTAAGTTTTGCCAAATGCTCTACAAACAGGAGGAATGAATCACCATTAAATTTTGGGGGGTGCCTACTTTGTTCTCAGTGGTGTGCTAGGCCTATATCCTGAAGCCAAAACAAGTCATTTCAGGAGCCCAGGAGTGAATAATTGCCCTAATATATAAACCAGAAGTATAACAATTAGGTTAGGGGGAGGGAGGGAAGGGGTAGAAGAGAGCCAATCACAGAAGCTTATGGCTTAGACTCAGTCCCCATGGGTGTAGATCTGGATAAGAGTGGCATCTAACATATGGAAACTGGTCCCGGATTAAGGGAATTCCTGGGAGTCTGGGGTCAGTCCTAACTCCAATTCAAGGAATCAGGTCCACACTCACTGAAGGCTAACTAAGAGCTAAACTAATCTGGGCTTCCAAGGACCACATCCAGCTTTGTTAGCTGTCAGTCCAAAACTGCATATTCCAGCCCTGTTATCTTCTAGACAGATATCACCAGTGACTAACGCAATATTTGTGCAGAGAACTTTAAAGACAGAAACTCTGAGATTTCTATGATGCTTTAGATCTGTTCACTGAAACAAACTCAACAAGTAGAATGATAAAGTAATAATAATAATATATAAATATATAGAACTTTTAAGATTTGAAAAGTTCTTAGAATCAATTGCCTCAAACACTCCATTTTTGTTAACATGGTTCTTTACCTAATAACAACCTTTTCATCTTGTCAGGCTTTTAAAATTCAATTTAGGACTTTTGGGGGGAGGGAGGAGGGAGAGAGATTTTGGAACCTTCTTACTGGTTCTAATTCTTTCTTTTGTTGAGATTTTCTTGCTTGTTGGTCAGCAGTGATTCCTAACTAAAAAAGACCAAGAAGGGCTCTTTGAGGTCAGTTGCAAAACTCCTCCCGGACAACCCTTAAGCCCCCTCTAGTTAGAATCTATTTGAAAGTTTTCACTGCTCTCAATAACATCTTGAAAACCTGGTAAATAAATTCTACCAGCACTGTTTTAATTAGTGGGCTGGCAATAACTTTCCCTTAACTTTTGATGGAATACGCAAGAATTGTTTACTTAGGGGATTAAAAAAAAAAATAGATTTCTCCCTCCTCCCAGGAATCAATCTTACCATTAGGAAAGGACCTGAGAATCACAATATTTCACATTAAATGCACATTAACACTAATTTTTACCAACGTCAATATTTATTATATCCCCACACCGCTGCAACAGTTTCCCAAGCATCACTGAACACTTAGTAACGTTTTACAATTGAGACTGAATTGCAGAATACAAGCTAGAAATGCCTCTTAGAAATACAGCCTAGAAATACCTTTTAGTTCAAAAGCAAATTGCTTCTAAAATGTGTATAAACTACACTAAGAGAAAGTAGCAACAAAAACCCATTCCAAGCAAAGGTAAGTAGAAAAGCTTTGCAAATTAAGCCATCTCTTTAAGAACTGGACGAACATTCACAATATATCCAAAAGGTAACAGCTTCTTACTTCTGCAAACGTTTGCTTTTTAACACAGAGGGAGGGGCGAGGTGAGCGGGGAGAGCGAGTATTTTCTAAGTGAGTGGATAACAGTATTCATTAAGGATCAGGGTGCGAGAGGCAGCTCCCAAAACCTAACAATCACCAGCCACAAATGCACAGGAGACAGGCCCACCGTGAGCGAACTAAAATGGAGACTGAATTTCCTCTCAGTCCACAGAGACAGAGAGGGTAGTCGCACCGGGTCAGGGTCAAGGTCACTAGCGGGGCAGTCTGCAGCTGCCCAAATGCTCCACACACAGAAATGTGTGTTGGCTTTCCAGCTCCGTCACAGGAGAAACAGATAAATCCCTTCTCCTCTCCCACCCTCCTTCTAACCCCCCTCAGAAAAGGGGAGTGGGGGAGACCAAATTCTCCCCCCTCCCATCTTTTTATTCTCATACAAGTTAATAAAAGCTTCCAAAGTTAACAAGCAAGGAGGAATTTTGCAAGGAAGACTTCTCAGGGACAAGGATTAAAACTCTCCTCCCTCCCACCTACAGACACCCACACACCCTCCCACCCATTCCTTAAAAACTGTGGTGAACTGGAGAAAGGCAGCCATGTGCAAACACACTTCCCTGCACTCTGGCTGCCGTCGCTGCTGCTGCAAGTTCTCTGCGAGGAATGAGTGCACGCCGACAAAACTCTCTTTCTCTCTCTCCTCTTACCCAGTGCACAGAAATATGCACACGCCGAATTTTCCTATACACACACACACACACACGGCTGCCTGTGGGTTGAGTTTTATGTGCATATATATGACATATGTGATATTATACTCAGAACCTCTAGCGGGCAGACGAAGAAAGGACTGCACAGGGGCAATTTTATTTATTTTTTTTTTCAAGGAAGGGGGGAGAAAAATGCACAACCCGAGCCCTGTGCGCCGACTCCGGCGTACCGGGAAGGAGAAAGAAAGAGAAATATTTGTGGAGCGACTGGGCTGGCGGGCTGGCTGGCTGACTGGCTGCTAGTGCGATTTCTCGCCACTCCGGCTTTGGCCTGGGTGGCCTGGGGTCCGGGAGGGCGGAGCAGAGTAGGGCCGGGCCGGGGGAGGGGGCGCGCCGGGTAGACGGGGCAGCAGCTTTCACCCCACCCCCTTTTCCCCCTTTAGACACCAACACAACTGGTTCGCGAGGGGGTGATCGATCGCACTCCCCGTCTGCAGCGGAAACACACACACACGCACACATACACACACACTCAGCCTGAGCTCGAGACACCATAACCTTAACCCTTCCCCCACCCTCCATGAACTTCAGGTGACCGACCACGTCTCTCTGACACATAGGCACTGGGGCTCGGCCCCGTTCTTCTCCTCCGAGCTCCGGGCTGGGCAGGCTAGGGCAGCGAACCCGCGTTCAGCCCTGAGGGGTTTATGGGGGCAAGGGGGAAGGAGGGCACAAATGACCCTTCCCCTTCCCCCTGAACCCCTCCCTTCGGCTCCTCCCGAGTCCCCTCCTCCCCTCCCTCCCAGTCACCCCGCCCCACGCCTTCTTCCCCTGCCCCCTCCTTCCCTACATTCACGAAGCCCGGCGGCCGCCCCGGGGGGGATATTTTTAGTTGCTTCTCCCTCCTTCACTTTTAGCATCTCCTAGCACTTAAATGCAAAAGCCAAGAAAGATGGGGGGGGGTAAGTTGGGAAGAAGAGAAAGCAGTGGATGGAGGGGTGCGAGTAGGGGGAAGTTAACAGTGTTTCAAAGAAAAGAGGAGGGGGAGGAAGGGCGGGAGGGGGCGCCGGGTGGAGGAGGGGAAGGGGGACCAGGTCGTGTCAGAGAGAGGAGTGTGGCTGCTTTGCCTGCAGGCGCTGGAGATCGTGATGCACTTTAGTCCTGGACTCTGCTCTAGTCTGGGGGTGGGGGGGGAAGCACTAAAAGCCCGACTCTAGGCTGGCTCAGTCTGATCCGACTGACCCTGCATTTTATTGCGGCCAGGATCCCTGCCTCCCTCGGCTCCCCTCCCCTCCTTTCGTCTTCCTTCCACTCGGCTCTGCTCTGCAGGGACCTCGCATGCCACAATCCACTCGGTTCGCCTCCTCTAGTTCCTCAGGCTGCGTCCACCATCCGCCAGTCCCCTACCACCTTCACCCCTGGCACCAGTCAGACCTCTGTGCCCTGCAGCAGCGGCGGCGGCAGTAGCGGCCCCCCCCCCAAACCTAGGCACCCACACCCACCCCTGCCACCTCCACCTCCACCACACACCGCAACAGCGGTGGCAGCAGCCACCCCAGCGGGGTGTGTGTCTATGTGTGCGCGGGGTGCCCCCACACCCTCTTCAGCCGCTCGCCGCCTCGCCCTCCCCCTGACTCCCTTTTTCCTCCTCCTCCTTCTCCTCCTCCTGCTGCCGCCGCCCGCGGCTCCTGGGCCGACCAACCCAGGCGCAACCTTTAGCCGGAGACGGACCTCGCGATTGATTCTGTACCAGACAAGACAGACCGCGCTGCTGCCCCCCCACACTCCCCGAGCCAGGCATTCTCCCCCCCGCCAGCGCCATCCCTGCCCCCTGCCCCCCTCTGCGCTCCGCCTTGCCCCAGCACCCCGCGCCCCTGGGCACCAGGGAGAAACACCAGGAATTTTTTAACGACTCCAACCTTTCCCGCCCCCCAAGAAAGAATAACCCCCCCTCCGGCATCCACAGGGCTCCCCCTTCCTGCTCTTGCCCCCTCCCACCCACTACCCGGAGCCAGGAGGGGCAGAGAGAAGGGAAAGGGGGGGAGGAGAGAACACGATCGCCAGGGGAAAAAAAAAAGAGGGGGGCGAGAGAAAGAAAAAAAGAGAGAGAATAGAAAGGGCACAGGGCTGATCATCACCAACATGGCTGCCTCAGCACAGACCTAAGAGAGGAATAACCCAGGCTGTGTCTTTGTCAGCTTCACCTCTGTAACCCTAAACTAATGCAGAAAACAACGGAGGAGGCTGCAGAGGGGAGAGGTGGGGGGGCCGAGAAAATAGCACGGGAGGCGGTGGGGAAGGGATGACTTACGTGAGGGAAGGCGCTTGGGCTGCTCCTGCTTCCTCCTGGGCATTTTCCCCCTTTTCTCACATTCTCCTCCTTGGGTAATGGGAGATCAAATAAAACCCCCGTGGGGGCACCGAGGCAGACCCGGGCAGCGGCAGGCGAGGCAGGCGGGGAGCCGGGAGAGAGAAGAGCAGGGGGAATCCCTTCTCGCAGCCCTGGGCAGTGGGTTGAAGCTGGTCTCCTGAAGCCAGAAGAGGGGTTTTCTTCTTTTCTTTCTTTTTTTTTTTTTCCTTTCCAACCTCTCCCCCCCTCCTCCTTTTTTTTTTTTTTTGGTCGTGCACCTGGCTTGTCCCCGATCGTATATATTCTTCAATGGATCTGCTTAGTGGTGTCTCTGTGTATGTATGTGTGGGTCCTATGCTTGTGTGTTATGTGTGGGGTAGATAATGAGCCCTGGTGCGGCGGTGTCTATGGCCGCTCTCTGTGTGTCTCCAAGCCCCTAACACTAATGCAGGGATCAAAGGGCAGCAGCGGCAGCAGCCGAGCTCACAGCTCGCTCTCTCGCTCTCTCTCGCTCTCTCTCGCTCGCTCTCTCGCTCTCTCTCTCTCGCTCTCTCTCTGTCTCTCTCTCTTCCCTCTCTCTTCTCTCTCTTCCTCCTCTTCTCTCTCTCTCTCTCTCTCTCTCTCTCTCTCTCTCTCTCTCTCTCTCTCTCTCTCTCTCTCTCTCTCTCTCTCTCTAGCATAGGCTGAGAGGGAGAAAGAGGGCGAAAGCAAGAAGCACACACACACACACACACACTCACACACACTCACTCATGCTCTCGGAGGCAGAGCAAAGAGGAAGGTGCCCCCCAGGCTCCCAGGGCGTACTTAGACACCGATTTGCAAGCGCTGTGCTGAAAAGAACGAGGGGTAAGGGGGTGCTTGCGGGGGTAGGATGTGCTTCTTCTGATTTATCCCGCTATTCACCGATCTGAAAGGAGAAGAAAAAAAGTTTTTTCACCCTTTTATTTAAAACAACGATTAATTCATTCTTACTAGTACAGTATTTTTTTTAATAGAAATTGATTTTTTTTCTCCAACTTAGGTCTATAAAATTACCAGCTGCTTTGCCTCTCCCAATATTTTAGGATCCTGGCATCCCTAAAAAATTCACCATAAAATTCTTGGGGTTACCACCTTTCACCCACCCTAAAAAAACCACAGTAAAAAAATAAAATTAAGGACAAACAAAATAGATGGTGAAATAAATCACTATGTGGCTGGGATAAGTGTCCAGTTTTGAAATCCCCAGTGGAGTTAAAAACTGAAAAATGCTGCCCAAATGGAAATTATAAGTCCTTGACAAAGGGGAAAAATAAGATTAGGTCACCCCTAATGGCTGCTTTAAACTGCTACATGATAGTTCTACAGAGCACACAGCAATCCTGACTTGGGAAATTTACTTTTTTTTCCTGTTCTAATGCAGGTATAGGAAGCTTTGCCCTGAAGCAATTCCAGGGTGCATTATGAACCCAATATAGCAGTTTTCATTAACTGATACATACTTTCATTACTTTACAAATCACACATCTTTCTTCAAAGACAGACATAAAGGGGAAAAAAAGAAAAGAACTGGGTCTCACCAAGGCACAAAAGGCAATTGGTGAAAGAGAAGTATTCTCTTTGTGACTTGCAGTCATTTGGATAAAAGTTCACTCAGAGGTTGTTAATGATTTAAACTCCAAAACCTGGTACTACAATTGAAGTAAAACGGGTTGGAGAAGAGTTGTTTCATAAAACTCCCTTTGTGAGAGAAAACTTTGAACTTAGTAGAATACATAATCTGTCATGAGTCAGATGTGGCTAAAAAAAATAAGGTGCATTATTTAGCTATATATTCTTTTTTTGCTTTTTTTGCTCTGACTCATCATCTCATTATGTTAAATATTTTCCTACCAACTTTGAAAGAGTCACCTCATCAAAGCAGCTACACTCAGTGTGGATGCTGTCATTAAAAAGCTAATCTATAACCATAAAGGGGTACCTAACACCTTTCTGAGATAGCAGTTTAATTCACACAATTACAGTAGTTAATAAGAGCCATGAGATAAAAACCGTACACATCTTTTTAAAAATAGCAATGACTGGATATTGAGTATTTTATTAGAGTCTCTAAGTCCAGAGAACTTCCTAAAAGATGTTTCCCAGTGAGAATGAAATTTCTATATAAATCCTTCTCACTTATAACTTCCCAGTACATGGTGCTCACCAGTGATGAATCCATATTCCTTGATTGTTTCTTGAGTATTCCTGTTTGAACATGCTCCAAAGACACCCCTAAAGGTAGTTGTTGCAAATGAGCGATAGTCATCTGATCAGCCTTAGGTTGGTGTTGATCTAAGTAACTTGACAATTAGGCTTCCTCGCATAATCATTTGATATAGAAAGACAAAAGAATACAAGAATAAGTCAACTAGTTATAACTTTAAGAGTCCTCAGTTCCCCTGGTCTTGAAGTGAATGTACAAATGCTAATCAGAGCACTTCTATTGCTAGTATGTGGACCCATTGCCCCAAGTCAGCAGGTCCTTTCTGCTTAACACATGATAAACAGAACGATGCCAATGGTCTAGCACTAAACCTTTGGAACCCCAGGCTGGAATATTGAGAAGTATACGATCCTATCTAGACACTAAAACCCATATTTGCCCCATTTACTTCCAGTCTTTACAAAGCCCAGCATACCATAGTTGAAGAGATGCTTTCAGTTATTGAAATTAAGGCTCTGAGATGAAATAAAAAATGTAAAATGGCGTAAGGTTCTCCTTTCTTCAATTGGCATGTATTTCCCAGGGCCCTTTTGAACTCCTCCAAGAAAGATACTGTAAATTCTCAATTACCTAGGTGTGGATTGTCAACAGCACCCTGTCTAATTCTAGGCCAATTCTTCAACCATTGACTAATTTATATTCAGAGTATGATAACTAATTTTCATAGTACACGAATCCAAATTATTAAGGCAAATCTGTTGAAAAAAAGTCTGTTGAAAATGACCAGGATGCATCTCAATGCCAAATATGGGATCCTGAGGTATCCTTGCTGTTTTGGAAAGAACAGCTGGATGTAGAATCTTGAAAATTAGTTTTACATTTTGCCTCAAAACAACTGATTGAACTGATAGCTATAAGACCTTAGGCTAACCATCTGACCTCTATGAGCCTCAGTTTGCTTATCTTTAAAACGAGAAGACTAATCCTTACACAGTGTGATGTGTTGGATAGAATGCTGGAATTGGAATCACAGGACTTGTACTCATAACCTAAGTCTGCCACCTGTATGACCTTGGATGAATCACTTAAATTCCTGGGCCTGAGTTGGGCTAGATAACCTCTATGGTCCCTTCTAGCTCTAAATCTATGATCTAACCACCTGTCTCACAATATTGTTGTGGGGAGAATGCTTTATAAATCTTAAAGCCCTAGAATAATAGGAGTTATTCAATCCAATTCAACAATGATTCATTAAATGCCTACCATGTTCAAGGCATTGGGCCAGGCCCTGAGAACACAAAAACAAAAATTAAATAGTCCCTCCCCTTACATACATTCTGTTAATGGGAAACAACATATACACACATACATACATATATACATATATATTTATAAAGCGCCTACTATATGCCAGGCACTGTGCTAAGTGCTGGGGATATGAAGATAGGTTGGAGACTGGGATAAGACCTCTTTTTCCAGGTAGGTTTTAGGTCTTTGCCTCTATCTTCCAGTCCATGGAAAGCCCCTCAGCCTTCTTAGATACCAAGAACCAGTGTCCAAAAAGTGCATTCTATATCCTGTCAGACTAGGGTCCAGAGAACTAGTCATCTTCATTTTTGTGCTACTCCCCCCAACCATAGCCCACCAGCTTTTCCCCCATTTTCCCCAGAGAACTGAACCACAGTGACAGAAGCATGTTCCTCTGGGCAGGCTCATCATGAATCCCTGGGCTCCCTCCATTGACTTACTTCAGGTCTTAAGCGATCATGCTGAACTTAACTTCTGCTAGGGTTATATGCTCTTTAGGGCAGCCTGGTAGTTCAAGAGGGCTAGACTTTGGAATCAGGAAGACTGAAGACCTGAGTCCTAATCCTACCTCAGACACGTACTAGCTGTGTGACTCTTTAATCATTTATTCCTGCTACAGGTAGTGAATGACTTAGAGGGGGGAGCTGTAGGGGATCATGCACTTGGAAGCATCTCCTAAATCTCAATTCTCTTCCTCCTGCTCCTGCTACTCTTTCTTCTTCTTCTTCTTCTTCTTCTTCTTCTTCTTCTTCTTCTTCTTCTTCTTCTTCTTCTTCTTCTTCTTCTTCT
>NW_020954562.1:6299024-6300825 GCF_900497805.2 Vombatus ursinus
CTTCTTCTTCTTCTTCTTCTTCTTCTTCTTCTTCTTCTTCTTCTTCTCTTTCCTTTTCTCTTTCTCTGTTTCTCTCTCTTTCTCTCATTCACATTCTCAATTTCATCATGGATTCATCACTCTCCTTCTCCCCCTTTATCTTTCCTATCAGTCACATTATATTGCTTCCACCTCCACAGTTTAAGAAACCCTCCTGAGGGCTCTGAGTCTTTCATCATACGGGTAGCATTTCTCAGGGGCAGGAAGTCTTTCTGACTTCAAGGCCAGTGTCCTATGCATTATGATGTCCTTACTCTCACAATGTATATATTAAAGGATTTGTGTGTGAATGTATGTAGCAGCCAAGAAAACTTCCTCTCATAAGCAGAGCCCTCAGAATTGCTATCCTAAGTTTAAGATACTCTCTGGGTCCATGTCCATTCAAAATGAGGGCTCAGGAACCCCCACCAGAGCATTTCTTTCTTCTCTAGTTAGCCAGAAGAACTATTATAAATGAATTCATTAAGTTATAAATTAACAATTTAAAATTATATATTAAATAAGTTCAAAACAAAGGCATTTCATTGAATATAAGGAGTAAGAAGATTTGCAATAGAAAACTCTCTTTCCACCTACTCCACAAACTTAGGGCATGCTATTTCACAAATATACACACCATGAAGGAGGAAAATGAGCCTGCCTAGGGATCCTGATTGAGGGGCCCATATGTGAGAAGTATTGTGAAGGGTGACCCCAGGGTCCTAGAGAGATGTCTTTGGCAATATTGGTATATTACTGCACTGGGGTTGTAGGGCCTGCTCCAGCATGGGAAAAGCATTCCTGCTGGTCTTGACTGAGTGCAACTCTGGCTGGGCCTCAGCTACTCCTCTACAAAGCTCTCTTCTACTGTTTTCTCGGCTATCTCCCTAAGGTCAGACAAGACATCTCGGCATCAATCTGCTAGAATATAGTGGTTCTGACTGAAAAGCTGTAAGTCTGGAAAGAAGCTAACAACTCTTTAGTCAGAACCACTACCCAGCTAACAAAACCAGAGACAGAGACAGAGACAGAGAAGTGATCAAAGCCTTCCATTATGGAGAACTAGCTAATTTAGGGGTAGAGGCTTCTAGAGACTTAACATCTTCTTGGCTTTGCTAATGAATTTGAGCCAGAGCAAAAGGTAAGCTATGGAGGTAGGGTCAGGGTTCTCCCCTCCTATGGCTGGCATTCCTATCTTTGATATGCATACTTGTCGGCAGCAAAACCCGGTTGCTTTGCCACGGTATCTTGGCCAATGAAAGATCTCTGGCTCTGGAGTTAGGAAGCCTGAGTTCAAATGCAGCTTGTGACATTAATTGGCTCTGTGACCAAGAGCAAGTTATATAACTAACCTCTCTATGCTCCCCAGCAACACTAAGATTACAAGTTATGGTTGAGTTGTTGATGTGCATTCATGGTGAGACTTTCCATAGACATCTGTGTTCCTGGACACAGATGTAACATCGGGTCCCAGCATTGATGCATCCAAATTAGACCACAGGCTGCTTGCTGACCGTGACATTTCATCCTCTACCTCCATACCTCTGTGCTGCCCATCATGAGCGCTTGGAATGTGCTCCATCCTTATCTCTGCCTCTTAGAACTCCTCCAAACTCCTTAGAACCCTCCTTGGGGTTCCTCCAAAATGCAGCTCCTGATACTTCCTACATGAAGCCTCTCTAGATTAGACCCCAGCTTCATCCACATTTTGTTTGTGAGTATGTGAATATATACCATGCATACATACATATATAATATATAAATATACATATACCTATACATA
>NW_020954562.1:6300835-6300982 GCF_900497805.2 Vombatus ursinus
TATACCTATACATACTGCATACATACATATATAATATATAAATATACATATACATATACATACTGCATACATACATATATAATATATAAATATGCATATGCATATACATACTGCATACATACATATATAATATATAAATATACATAT
>NW_020954562.1:6300992-6301237 GCF_900497805.2 Vombatus ursinus
TATACATACTGCATACATACATATATAATATATAAATATACATATACCTATACATACTGCATACATACATATAATATATAAATATACATATACCTATACATACTGCATACATACATATATAATATATAAATATACATATACCTATACATACTGCATACATACATATATAATACATAAATATACCTATACATACTGCACACATACATATATAATATATAAATATACCTATACATACTGCATACATA
>NW_020954562.1:6301337-6352465 GCF_900497805.2 Vombatus ursinus
GCATACATACATATATAATATATAAATATACATATACCTATACATACTGCATACATACATACATAATACATAAATATACATATACCTATACATACTGCATACATACACATATAATATATAAATATACATATACATGCTGCATACATACACATATAATATATAAATATACATATACATACTGCATACATACACATATAATATATAAATATACATATACACACTGCATACATACATATTTGCACTTACTTGTTCACATGTTAATCCTCAACAGAAGGGCTCTTTGAAGACAGAGATACTTTTGATCTTGTCTTTGTAAACCCAGTGGTTCCTATGGTACCATAATAAACAATCAATCTATCAAACAATACACATTTTTTCAACACCTACTGTGCTCCAGGCACTGTGCTAGGTAATGAACATACAAAGACAGAAAAGTTGTGTTTGCATGCCTCTATATTTGGACCAGACTTAGGGTCTCATTGGTTTAAGGAATTCTTCATGAGGAAACTCCTTCTTGGCCACTCATCTATGACTTAGAGTTAAGAAGAACTGTCTGACACACTGAGTAATTAAGGGATGTGCCCAGGGTCATGTAACCGGTGTGTCAGAGGCAGGTTTTGAACCTGGTTTTTCCTGACTAACATATAGGCTCTTTAGCCACTATTTAGGGCAGCCTGGTGGCTCAAGAGGGCTAGACTTTGGAATCAGGAAGACTGAAGACCTGAGTCCTAATCCTACCTCAGACACGTACTAGCTGTGTGACTCCTTAATCTCTTTCAGCCTCCATTTCCTCATCTGTAAAATGGGATGATAATAACACCTACCTTCCAGAGTTGTTGTGAGGATTACATGAAATAACATGTAAAGTGCTTTGAAAACCTGTTATTATTACTCTATGCTGTCTTTCTTATATATGTATGTGTGTTTGTGTATGTCTATACACACACATATATATACATATATGTACGCATATACATATACACACATATCCTAAGGGTGCCTGCCCTGATAGACCCCCTCTAAGGTTCAAGTAGGGAACAACAGGATTTGTTCAATCCTTGGCCTCTCTCTTGAATTTAGTTTGTTAGAATTGATGATACAGACAAAAGGCAAAGCTCTCTATTCTGAACAAGAAGGCTGGCCATAGCCTAGCCTACCCTGTTGTCCTCTTAAAAAGCAAAGAACACAGTTGTCCCCCAGAATAGTTCCTTTGGGACTGGGCTGCCTGCCTGAGCTGTGGCCTCAAGCTTGCAACAGGACAAGGACGCTTTCAGCTCCCAGGCATTCCAAGCTTTAATAGAACCAGCATGCTAAGGTTGGCACCATGTTGGAGGTCATGGGTGAATGTCACAAAGTAAGCTTTCTGGTGTCTGGCCTCTGCCCTTGCTTGAGTCAGCGATGTTGCAGATATCCCAGGATCAAGGCAACTCCTATATATAATAATAGTAGCTAACATCGATACAGCATTTTAAGGTTTTGCAAAGCACTATTCATGTTATCTCATTTGATTCTGTGCATATCTCGTGATGAGGATCTGCAATCTCTTTCAAGTGATGTTTTTTTTTTACATGATGTGTTTATGTATTCCTAATGACTAATCCTGCATTCAAGCCTCTTCTGATGCTTCATCAGGTCATATAGGTGAACTTGGGTTCCCAGAACCTTTGCAAGTGGAGAGGACCTAGTGGGTCCTGCCAAGCTAGAACTGCTTCCAGTATGGGTAATAGACATTTAAATACCCCAACTTAGCTAAAGTTTAGGAGGCTCAACACCAGCTTGGGTGTAGGTTGATGCATTGCTTGGTTATGACATTTCTCAAAGATCCACAAATATGAAGTACCAAAGGATTATGATTGACATGGGTAGAGAGTGGGCCCCAGCTAACAAAATTACAAGTCCTCCAACTAATAGATGACTAATAGTGTTAATCTGCGACCTGGTAGGCTTATCATAATTTAGACCAATGTCTTCACTGTAGCAAAGTGTGTGTGTGTGTATGTGTGTGTGTACACATATACATAAATACTATATATATATATATGTACACACACACATACACACACACACCAGAGGTGTCAAACAGAGGACCCTCTAGCTGCATGGGACCCACAAACACCTGAGTGTGACCTGAACTAGATTAAAACATAATCAGAAAATATTTAACTAAATAAACAAAAATACAACAGAACATAGACAGTATTACTATGTAGTTTTCAAAGTCAATATGCAACCTGGAAGGGTTGTTATATACTATTTAATGGCCCCATTTGTACTTGAGTTTGATACCACAGGGGTACATGATATGATAAAGTAAAACCAAGATACCTCCCCCACCCCCATCACCAAGAAAAAGTTTCTGGGTTATTTCTGATCATTGGAGTCCTTTCTGATATACACCCCCTTTCCCTCCCCCCTCCAAAAAGGAGTCAGAAAGTTTTTCTCCCCCAAACATTTAGTCTTGGGATTTTGTCCCTCTCTTTTGACTTTACTAGGAATGCAGGATTCTAGATTTAGAGCTGGAAAGAAAACCTAGAAGTCACATAAAATAACCCTCTCATTTTACAGCTTCCTCTAAAGTCCAAACAGGTTAAGTGACTGCAAGTCAAACACCTAAGCAGAGCCAGAGTCAGAATTTGAACGGAGGTCCTCTGACTCCAAAGCCAGCACTATTTCCACTGTGCCTCTCTCAAGTGTTTCCTTTAGTAAAATCAGTCAGCTGCTAAACTAAAAGCCCCGTTCATTACATTTTATGGGGAGTTCCAAAGTACAGTTCCTTTGTGGGTTGACTCAGTTGTAGGTATAGTCTCATAACCTAAACTAGCTTGACTCAGTCTTAATAGATTGTTGCTTTGGGTTTCACTCTAAGGTCAGATGACACTTCTTTCTACTCATTTCTTGGCTTACTTAGTCTTTCCCTATTAGTTTCCACATCTACTACTTGGGTTCCAGGGACCATATAGTCTCCCCTGGGACTTAATCCACTAGTCACTCACCCTCTCCATCTCCTCTTCTCCCTCTCTACTGGTTCCATCAGGAAGACCTGAGTTCAGATTTGGCCTTCTTCCCAGCTATGTGATGGTGAGCAAGCCGTTTCACCTGTCTGCCTCAGTTTCCTATACAGCATTTACCTCCCAAGGTTGTAGTAAGGATCAAATGAGATCATATATGATTAACAAAGTGCCTGGAATACAGTAAGCTCTATATAAATGTTAGCTGTCTCTCTGTCTCTTCATATATATATGTAAATGTATGCACACACATATATAAATACAAAATATATATAAATATTATATATAACAACATATGTAGCATATATAATATATGCTTTATATAAATGTTAGATATATATGTAATATATAAAAATTTTTAAAGAAACCAATCTATCATCCAATAGTTTTCTTCCTTTTATTGCTAAACTTCTGTAATATTACTCTCTGTCTCTACTTTCTCATCATCCATTCACTCCCCAACCCTCCACATGGTTTATCTCCTCATTACTAAAATTTCTCTTTCTGATGTAGGTCACAAATGACCCCTAAATTGAGAAATCTCAGTCTTTTCCTTAGTCTGTACCATCACTGATGCTTGCACAACATTTGACAATGCTGCGTAGGCCTCCCATCCTTAGTTTCTATGATATTACTCTCTCCTGCTTTTCTCTTTCATCTATGAGAGCTCTTTCTCATTCTTCACTTTCACCCCCTAAGTATGGGTTACCTCCAGCTCTGTACTTAGCTATTTTCTCCCCTTTCTTTTCAGTAATAATATTTGCTAGCATGGGTTCTAGAAAGATGGATCTCAAATCTGTAAATCCATCCCCAGTCTATCACCTGAGCTACAGTCCTGCATTGCTGACTGCCTACTGGACATTCCTGTCTGGATTCCTAGAAACATCTCCATCAAGAATCCAAAAAGGAACTCATCATCTTCTCCTCTCAGACCTGCCCCACCTTCCAGCTTTCCTATTTGTGTTGATGATACTATCTGGCTCAAAACCTGAGAGAAATCTTTGACTCTCCATATTCCTTCATCCTCAATACCCAGTCAGTTGTAAAATCCTGCCCATTCTATCTCCAAAATATTTCTTGCCTCTGTCTTCTCCTTTCCATTCTTACTTCTATCACCCAAATTCAAGCCTTAATTACTTCTTACTCAGTCTATAGTAATTTCTTCTTTTTCCTTTTTGGTTTTTATGTTTTTATTAATATTTTCTATTTCATATATCACCATAATTAAACCAAGTATTCTTCCCCCTTCCCCCTTTCCCTTTTCCCTTTTCTTCCCCTAGAGCCATTCTATATAACAACCAGTATTTTTTTTAGAGAGGAACATAAAGCAGAACAAATGATTGATACATTGAAAAATGTCCAAAAATATGTGCAATGTTAACACCTGTGAACCTCCCACCTTCACGGAAGTGTAAGTTAGGGATGTCTTCTCCTATTTCTTCATTCAGGTAATTTTTAAAATTGGTCTTCCTTCCTCCAGTATCTCCCTTTTCTAATCCATCTTTTACCCCACCACCCAAATAACCTTCCAAATGCACAGGAACTACTCAAAAATTTTTGTAGCTCTCTATTAAGATAAAGTACAAACTTCTCCGGCTGACATTAAATCTTTTCCTCCTCCCTCTCCCCCCAACCTGTTTCCAACTTATCTTTCCATCTTTATTTCTTAGGGTTATGTGTCTTTGGGACATGATTCCTTAATCTTGCCTGCCTACCTTCTCCTCCATGCCTTTGTGAAAGCCATTACTTGTGTGTAGAATGGACTGTTCCATATCTCCACCTGTCAAAATCCATGTCTTTCTTCTACGAGGAAAAAGTAATTCCTTAGATTACCCTCTTATACTTTGTACCTAACTCAAGTCCTCCTTTCTTCCATGAAGCCATCCCTACTGTAGCTACTGAAAGTGACCTCTCACCTTAAGTTTCTCTCAGTACTTTGTCTGGATCTTTAATTCACACTTATTCTGCCTTGTATTGTATTTCTTTGGGTACATATATCATTCCCCTTCTTATATTAAGGTCCTTGGAGATGGAAACTGTATCCATCTTTGCATTGCCAATCTTAATTGAGTGCTATAATATAGTAGGCATCTAATAAATGTTTGTTATAGTTAATTGAGTTGAAAAATTAGTATACATAAAACCCAACTTATACTATAATTATTCAAGTTCTAGCCAACCAATGCTACTCTAAGATCCACATACCTTTGAGGAGGGAGGGGTTTTTTTTGTTTGGTTTTTGTTATTGTTGTTGTTTTACCATATATTATTATTATTATTATTATTGTTTGGCTAGGCGATGGGGTTAAGTGACTTGCCCAGGGTCACACAGCTAGTAAGTGCCTGAGGCAGGATTTGAACTCAGGTCCTCCTGACTCCAGGGCCAGTGCTTTATCCACTGCGCCACCTAGCTGCCCTTTACTGTATATTATTAAGGGATGTGGTGCATGTCCCTATCAATTTATCAAGCTATCAAATTGTTTAAAATGTATGCATACTCAAACTTAACATTTTTGGTGAATAGACAAAGAAGGGGAAGTAGGAAAGAAACTAAACTCCCTTATGTATTTTTCTCATTTTTTTTCTCCATTTGTCTTCCACATCACCAACTCCTCATCTGACTTCCCCATTCCATTTTATAAAGGCAGCTAGTTGGCACAGTAGATAGAGAGCTGGAGTCAGGAGTGCCTTGGGTTGCCTCAAACACTTAGTATCTCCATGACCCTAGGAGTCACTTGATCTCTATATGCCTCAGTTTCCTCATCTGAACCATGGTACTTACCTTACAGGGTTGTTGTGAGGATCAAATGAGATAATATCTATAAAGTGCTTTGTAAACCTTATAGCACTGTTTAAATGTTAAGTATTGTTATTATTATCACTACTTCTCTTCAGTTTCAAGCTAACCTTGAAATCTATCACCATTACTAAAAAACAAAACAAAACAAAACAAAAACCAAACATTTCTTGAGCACCTATTGCTTGCAGAACATTGTGCCCTGAATTGGGTGACATGGTCCACGACATGGTCTGTCTAGGACAGACATTGTTACAATCTGACATTCTTCTGTACTCTATTTCTGAGTAGGAAATATATGGGAGACAATGAGAGAAGAAAACTCCTTAAAAACAGAATTTTATAAAGTGAGGAAAAACAAACAATGGGGCAAGAAAAGATTAACGTTTTCTTATCTCTTCCTTTTTTTTTTACATCCACTGTTTCTTTATATCCTCTAACAGCTTTGTAATGAAGGTGATCTATGTATAATTATTCTTATTTTACAAATTAGGAAATAAATTAGGAAATAAACCTCCTGAAGGAGGTTAAATGATTTACTCAAGGTCACCCAGCTGTCAAGTGTCACAAGTGGGATTCAAATCTGGCTCTGTCTGGCTCCAAGTCCCATTTTCCTTCCACCTGCTTCCACTGGCCCGCCCCCTTCCCCATCAGGAGACTTGGCTTCTAGTTCCATCTCTGCCACTGATGTGGTCTCTGGGACATTTTTCCCCCTCTGGGCTTCAGTTTCCTTTTATATAGAATGAGAGAGTTGTACTAAATGATCTCTAGGATTCCTTCTAGTTCTAAAGTTCTAGGGACTTTACTTAGATAAGTATCCTATGAGTGGTGCCAGGAATACACACCCTGTTCATTTAGTTGCTAGCTCCAGTGGTTGGCTATGATGGTTTAATAACATAATACACCTTTTCACTAAACCACAAATATTTCACCTAAGAAACCAGATGGTAATGATCTAGACATTATGTTATTCATTCTATTCTCCTTTTTTTCCTTCACTTAATCTCACAAATCATCATTTCTAAAAGAAAAAAAAATGGAAAATTCCAAGTTAGAGAAATTATATGCCATTCTAGAAGAAATCTCAGAGGCCATTCAATCCAATCCCTGCATTTCACAACTTAGGAAACTGAGGCACAAAGAAGGGATGTACTGTCCTCAGTGTTACAAAGACAGTGGCAGAACGTAGTTCTCCTGAATTTAGTGCTCTTTCCAATGTGCTATGCAATTTAAAGATTAAAATTTAGACAATATGGTTGTATATTTGTTTGAGACCGATGGGTTTGAGAAATCCAATTCTGCAAATCAAAATTAAAATGTCAATCAATTTGTATATATTAATATACAAACGAAAGTGGTTGGGTTCCTTTAAATATTCTACATCATAAAAAATTAATATGGATATAATATTGTTTTATTGGTCTCTGGAAAGTTCTTTTAAATATGAATGATAGATATGATAAAAAACAGGAAAGTAAAAAAATTACAAAGCAAACCTCACTCATTTCATTAGCCTTATTTCATTTAAATTCATAAATAAGATCACTTCTTTCATTTAAATTTATAAATAAAATAACTAATTTCATTTAAATTAATAAATTAAAATTATTCAATAAGGATAAAATTATGTTCAATATTGTAATAGAATAATATTTTCCAACTATCAAACAAGGAGCATTTTTAAAAAATTTGGACATGAAGCCTACACAGAAATTTGTGTCAGATGTATCAGAATTATAATATATATGGTTTTAAAAGCATCATACAAAATCCATTCCCCAAAACATTTCTCTTAGACAGAACGTTGATTTAGCAAATAAGGGTAAATCAATGCTGCAAATAAGGGTAAATAAATGCTGCATAATCTAGGATGCCCGAGTCACAATCCCAACCCTCCCCCACTAGTTAGGGAACTTTTTTTTTCTGTAGTCTAGCGACCTGATTTCATGGTGGTTCAATTCACAAAAGAATGGAATGTAACACACTGGCAAATATAGAATCTAAACAGAGCCAGACTTCACCCAGGTTGTCTTACAAATGTTTACAACTGTTTATAAAGGCGGCAGTGTTGAAAACATGGTTATATCAATGCAAATCCATCACCATTACTAGAAAAACAAAATACGCTTCTTAAGCACCTATTGTTTATAGAACATCGTGCCCCAAACTGGGTGAGATAATCTATTCATCCTATAGGAAGGACAGATGTAGTAGTTACAATCTGACATCCTTCTGTATTCTTATTTCTGAGTAAGGAATATATGGGAAACAATAAGAAAAGGGAACTCCTTGAAAACAGATTCTTATAAAATTCTTAATCAAAATCACTGGCAAGGACAGAATGGATACCTACCAAATCCACCCATAAACCTGAGATCTAATCTACAAATGGTGTAACTAGTCCTTTCAATTAACAAAACTTGGACAAATGGATTAGCAAGTTATTGTGGAGTTAAACTACTATAGAGGACTCATACATAGAAATTTTATTATGTAGAGATATCATTGAGGGGAGGGTGCTTTTGCATGCTACTCATTCCCATAGATGCAATACATGGGGTTGACTGTAACACAATACTTATAAAAAAAAAAAGCATGAAAAGCAGCCATAACGAATTCATAATAGCTACATTTAAATTCCTGCATGCCATCAGTCAACAGTTCTAAAAATTTAGGAGACCACAAGATGCAAATTTCATTTATACCAGGTTGCAGCTCTAGAGAAAGATAAGGTTACAAGATATAATTTCAATATATTGTAACTCTTTTGAGATTTATTTTGCAGTACTCCACAAGTGTGATTTTCTTTCTCTTCCTCATACACTCTATTCTTTTGCAGTCAGGCTCCCATGCTTGTATTGCACTCTTTCCTCATCTCCTGACTTCTTACAAGGATCACTCAGCTCAAGTTCAACTTCCTACTATTGACTTTGGCTGATCCCCTCAATTATTGGTGCTCTCCCCCTCCTGAAATTATGTTGTATTTATTTTGTACAAATATTGTTATTTACTTTTGTATATGTTGTATTTCCCCTCCCAACCCACATCTCTAGAATGCAAAGTCTTATAGTTAGGAGCTGTTTCCTTTATGTCTTTGTATATTCAGCACCTAGCACGTAGTAGGTTCAGAATAAGGGCTTGTTGAATTTGTTTTTTGAGACTGAATCTCCCTATATCACCTATGTTGGAAGGCCACCTGCCTGTCACTCGTCAATCCCAATCCTGATCAGTACAGAAGTTTTAACCTGCTCTCCTTCCAACTTGCACCAGTTTGCTTCTCCTTGGACAACCTGGGGGCCCTCAGTTCCTGTGGAAATGATCATATTGATACCTGACTTAGTGCTGACACACCTGATCAGCTGTCACCCTATTGTAGTTCAGAACTCCTGGACTTAAGTGATCCCCCGCCTCATCCTCCCTAGAAGCAGGGACTACAGATATGCCTGACTACACCTGGCCTTGAATGGTTGAAATGAATCTTTTACCTACCTGCAGAGGAGAGAAATTTTGTTGAATTTGCAAAGTAGAAGCAGTATACCATCTAACTACACAACTATGCAACCTCCCTGCAAATCTGCAGTGCTTCCTAAAGCGAACTAAATAAGAATATTTTCTCTGTAAGGACAAAAAAACCAAGGTTAATAATTTGCTTTTATAAAAACACTTTTAGGAGATTTAAAACAGGACTTTTAAAACATCTAATTAATCTCTCTGGCATTTCTCTGAGGAGGCAGGATGCTATGCCTCTCTTCCATATGTAGCTGGGGAAAACAGAGGCACAAAGTAACTAAGAATTTGCCCAAGGCAGCAGGATGAGACCATATTCGCCTAGGGCTACAGATGAGAGTAAAGTTGAAATTCAGATAAGAGAAGTAGTATATTACTTCAACAATAGCATCCCAGTCTGACTAAAGCCTTATGAATAGATGGGCCAGGCAATGTGCCCCAGAGACTCAAGCTTTGATCTAACAGAAAAGTGGTCAACTCAGAGACCCTTGGCACTCACTAAAGGAAATCATCTGTTACCAGTTCCTTGAAGGCCAAATTCAAGGAATCCTGGTGAGAGATCCCAAGTAGGTCTCAACTGTTCCATTGGCAAAGCCATCTTTAAAGATGGCCAGGGGACAACCACATTGAGACATAAATGAAGATCTCTTTGAATTTGCATGCTGGCTCGTTTTGCAAACTACTCTGTGAACATTTTAGTTATAGCCCTTCATCACAATGTCCCCGGAAGGCTGATATTATTATCATTCAAATTAAATTAAAGTGGAGCTGTGGGAAACTATGGACACAGGAACCCAGACTTTGCGAAGGTGTTAAAACAGCTTAAAGTATGATGCAGAGCACAAAGTAGGTCTTCATAGTAATACTTGTTCATTGCTTGATAAAAGAAATCAGCAGAATCAGTGAAATTTGAGGTTCCCAAGCTTATTTGGCCTATTGCTCTCTTTTTAAGAAAATTACTCAGCACTCCCCTGGAAATCTATTTTCTTTAACTCTTTAAACTCTTTTTAGGGGAAGGGGAGAATTTGCATCATTAAAAAATATAAAATATATTTTTTAAAAATGATATATCTTAAATTTAATAATTTATTGTAAATTGATGTTTTTTTCCCTGCATTGAAATTTTGATGACACAATAGTCATGTAATCATATAGTATATAGCATCATATTATAAACAAGTCATTACATGCACATATTCCTGCTGATGCATGCTGGACTTACCAACAATGCATGACAGGCTTCTCTGCCAACACTTGCTTGTTAAGACCTGTCGGCAGACTTGACTACTGATTGGTTATAACTTGCATTTTGTGTGTTTATTTGGAAAATAATGTAATCACTATAACTTTAACTCTATTACACAACAGAGGAAACATGTATGAATGTTTTTTCAAACTTTTCTTCTCTTCTTTTCTTTCCTTATGCTTCTACCATCCCCTTACTTTTATTCAACGCCCTCTTGGATCATTCCAGAGCTCTCCAGGGGGCAGTATCACCATTTTGGGAATCTTTAGAAAATGGTTGTTTTCCATATATCCACCATAGGCAAGCTGTGATCTCCAGGTTGTTATACCATATCATTTCTAAATCCAGAAGGCAGAATGGGATAGTGGAAGGAGGAAAGACTCTTCAGTCAGAGGACCTGATCTAAATCCCATCTCTGATCCTGTGTAACCATGGGCCAGCCACATTACCTCGCTGGGCCTCACTTTCCTGATTTATAAAATGAGGAAATTGGATTAGATGACCTCTTAAGGACCCTTCCAACTCCAGATCTATGATCCAGTGGCCAAGGTTGAATAGGAAAGCCATCTTTGAATTGGTTAAGACCATCCCAGGGAACGTGGTTTTGGAGCTCTTATGGAAACTTTGAAGATTTAGTGACTCAGATGTTGAACCTTTTGGGGATGATTAATTTTGTAGATGTTTCTAACCATGGGGGGATCCAGTGGCTAAAAGAAATTATTGCTTTTGTATGACCCTGAGTGACTCTTTGGTCCTCTACTGCCATAGAGAGAGGCAGTGGGGAGGGGGGGAGGGGGGAGATGATATGTCAGATAAAATGAGAATGCTTCTGGGTGGCTTTCTCTTCCTCTGATTATCCAGGTGGAATTCTATAACTCTAAGACTCATAGTGAAGGTTGGAGGATTGGCTGGCCCTTCCTAATCCTAGTATCATGTCAATCAATCTAACCAGAATTGGGAGACTCTAGTAGATAAGTCTACATCTGAACTCCTGGCTGCCTTTTCTGCTTTGTGATTTCTTTTCTGAGAAGGCAAATGAGTATCCACCTCAAGGTGGACGTATCCAGGCTTGGAGAAAACCTTGTGAGTTTGAGAGGTGCAGAGGTCCTGGGTCAAATAAGTAAAACTGTCTGGTAGCAAGAAACTCTCTTCATCAGAGAGACCACATCCCTTTCCTGGTTTGCCAGAAGACATGAACTTTGAGAGAGTGCAGAAATGAAGTGAAATTGAAAATTCTGAAGCAGCAGACCTGATGACTGCTTTATGTTCTGATGAGGCACAAGTGTCAAACTCAAGCAGATTGTAACAGTAGCTATAAGTTGTTACTGAATCCAGTTTTTCAATGTGTACTATGAATCTTTTATGCTTAACATTTCTTTTGTGTGTAGGAATAAAGTATTTGTTCCATCCCTGATTAATACTGTATTTTGAGTGCCTTTTTATTCTCGACTCTGAGGAGTCCTAGATATGAGCCCCAACCCTAATAATTAAATGATTTGTTTCTAGGAGGTAGGATGATGTATGTGGGTGGGACAGAGTTAACAACCTGAGGAAAGAAAGCCCCCTTCTCATTAGGGGTCAAGGTTCCTCAGACTGAGTCCAGATGGACTGTGGGACTAGGTCCACA
The DNA here is from genome assembly GCF_900497805.2 of Vombatus ursinus. NCBI lineage: Eukaryota > Metazoa > Chordata > Mammalia > Diprotodontia > Vombatidae > Vombatus > Vombatus ursinus. The sequence continues at coordinate 6,313,523 of NW_020954562.1, forward strand.
GCAGACCAGCCAGCCCTTCAGGGAGAAGGGGAGACATTGCCTGCATTTCCCTGGGCTTAGCAATGGTTTCTATGATGTTAGAAATCTGATCAGGGCTGGCCTAGAGTAAAATTTCAATGCAATGAGAACACTGGATTTAAAATCAGGGAACTTGGATTCAAGCCCTAGCTTTGGTATTGATAAGCTATGTAACTTTGAACAAGTCACTTCATATCTCTGAGCCTCAGTTTTCATCATCTGTAAAATGGGCAGAGTAATATTTGCACATAATATGTTATGAGTAAAGCAGCTATAGAGATATGTGATGATCATTTTTCCTGAGTGTTTCTTGCCCTCTGCTCTTTGTTACCTGTTTTCCAGAGTTATTGTTCAGTCATTTCAGTCATGTCTGACATTTCATGACCCTGTTTGGGGTTTTCTTGACAAAGATGCTAGAGTGCTTTGCCATTTCCTTCTCCAGCTCATTTTACAGATAAGAAACTGAGGCAAACAAGGTTAAGTGACTTACCTTGAGTCACACAGCTAGTAGGTATCTGAGGCCAGATTTGAATTCAGGAAGATGAGTCTTCCAGACTCCAGGCCTAGCACTCTATCCATGGTGCCACCTAGCTGTCCTGAGTAACAGTACACTGATCACAACAGGGTACAGCAAAATCCAGACAATAAAACCATGATAAGCTAAGAATAATTTCCACCAAAAATGTAGATGGGAAACCAAAGCTTAAATCTATCACATTGCCTTGTAATTTGTCCTTTTTAATTGACATTTTAAAATTTTATTGATATCTTTCGTTCTTTACTATGAAGTCTTTACCCAATGTACTTTGCCCTCCCCCAGTGTCTTCTCTCTCATAACAAAGAAATATAGTTAAGCAAAATTAATCATCACTGAAACATTCCACTCCCATAGCCCCCCACTTCTACACCAAGAGGAGGGAAATGTGCTTTCCTCATCCATTCTCCCACACCAAGACTTGACCCATCTCTTTTTGGCAAGCTGGGAAGGCGATGGGAAATATATCCTCTGATAGTACAGAAACAAATTAAATCTAATGCCTTTTTCTCCCTTTACCTCCCCCACTCCCCCCTAAACCATTAAACTAGACTTGGATATAAATCCCCCCAAATTACCAGCCTACTATAGAAGTTTTTATGCCTTCATTTGTTTTTAAACCCATCCCTCCTCCCCCCAGTAGGTACAACAAAATAAATGACCTCAGCATTCTCTGCTGTTTCCCTGGCATCAATCATAACCACTACCCCCACCAGGGGAAATGGCAATTTAATAGAATCACTGACTGTCAGAGCTAGAAGGCACCTTAGAGACCAGCTAGTCCAACTTATTCATTTTACAGATAGGGAAACTGAGGACCAGAAAAGTAATTACTACATTAAGTTCCTGAAAACCAGAATGGTTCCAAATGAGAATGTGGGAAGAAGCCTTTAAGAACTACCCTTCTCTGCCCCCCCCCCACCCCATATAAATATTGGGAGTTTTCTTTATCTTAAAATATATGTATAGATAGATGGAGAGAGAGAGAGAGAAAGAGAGAGAGAGAGACAGAGACAGACAGAAAGACAGACAGACATGCAGATTTCACAGATCTGGGATAAGAGTCTTACCCTTAAAAGACTACAGACAAGACAAATTTGTGCAGTCTCTTATTTTGCTTTGAATAATGGTTTTAATCACATTGTCACAACCTGTCAATCATAATCTTAAACTGATGGATTGAACTTAGTGTGAAAATTTATGCAAATATTTTAAATGTAGAAGGTTGATCAAATTATTGAGTTTAAAGGGATAAATCCACTGTCTAGTACTTACGGAGAATATAGACATGAGGATTAATATCTTCTTGGCAATACTTAGGCTGGATTCCTGGATACTTATTTACCCATTGCACCTTATTAAGAAACAGTGATTAAATCTTTTATCTTGGGAAAATTTGATTGGCTCAGACCACTGGAGATGGAGTCACCCCTTTGAACTTGGACTATAAAAGGGATTTTTTTTTTCTGGGTGAGGGGTAAGGAGGTAAGACAATCAAGAGACAATCAAAGCAGAACCAAGAACAAACTTGAGGGACTGGGAGAGGAAAGGCATTAGCACAGCCATCCCATGGGAAGCTGCTAATGGCAGCCTTGGAGAATCAGGAGAGGAACAATGTGCTAATTGAGTTTGCTCTTGACCTCATGGCCCAGAGAGGTCACAGTGAGATGCAATGGAAGAACCTCTCTACCATGTGATCCTAGGAGAGGATAGAGTCACATGGCATAGTGAAAGGAGGTAGGATTTTGCAAATAACATGGAATTTCTGAAGAATTACTGGAACTTAGCTTCCTGGATAGGGTAGGGGAGATTTCCAGGACCTAACCTTCTAGAGAGAGAAGGAGAAGTTTCTGCATAGTTATAGCCTCTAGTTATAGCCTCTTTTCTCTAGGAGAGAAAAGGACTGAGTTCATGGTAATGAAGTTGGAAGAGTAGCAAGTGACTGAGTCACAGTACATAAGGACAGATACCTGGACTTTGCCCTCCCCTAACACTGTGGGTTATTAAGAACACGTTTGATGAGAAAGAGGAGTCTAAATACTTAAGGGTGGTACTGTACAACTGGAGGCCTATATAGGTCTATGGAGTGAAGGTGGGGACTCATTGGAATGTGAGTCCTTATTTCTCTAGCAATCCCATGCTTGTTTTCTTTCCAAGGGAAATTCAAGTCCCAAGGGTAGTATTATAAGATTGGAGGACTATAGCTGTCCCGGAGGTGGAAGGTGGGACTTATCAAAGGGGGGAAAACTTATATCGACAGTTTATGGGTAATGGTGAGTCTTTTGTATTTTGTATTTTCTGTGGGATAAAATAAAGACTGTTCTGTACACAATATCCATTGCTACCTCGAGTTCTTGCACAGGAGCTTTCTCATACCAGAATAGGCAAAAACATAGGTTATATTCTGAAGTTCTCAAAAGAAATTGAGGGTTGGAGCGAAATGAGCTGAAGAGCTATGATTTTTTTTTGAGAAACTTCCAGTATTTAACCTTAGATGTGTAAACCCAGAACTTAGGGTTCTGGGTTACAGTTTATGTATAAATAAAAATAATATTAGTTGCATATAGATCATAAATAATATCCTCAACGTGTCACAATAATTTCTGCAAGAAGTTCCCCTACAGTGGTACCACATGGCTTCTTACATTTGATCTGTACTGTTGGCAGATACTTATGTTCCCAAAAAAAGACCATGTGAACATTTGAGAAAATAATAGATGGTAATTACAGAGTCTCATGTTTTAGAGGCCTCTGTCCAAAAGGTCTTAATGCCTTAATAAAAGATGTCCAAACATACAAATAGTCCAAAATGCATAATTAGTTATAATTAATCAGCTTGTTGGATGGACCTATGAGCTTAAATTTACATAAGTACAAAACTCCTCTCTGCAAACACACCAATGACAACAATGAGAATTGGGAAACTTGGTTTTTAATAAGGACATGAAAAACCTCAAATGTTATTTTGTTTGGTCAGTGCAGACACCAAGCACGGTGGTTCAATGGCAGAATTCCCCCCTGCAGTGAGGGAGGCCAGTATTTGGAGTCCACTGGGGAAGTGTTCAGAGAGATGCCATGTGGTATAATGGAAAGAACAATGGCTTTGGAGTTATAGGGCCCGGGTTCAAATATACCTCTATCAGTCACTTATTACCTGTCTGACCTGGAACAGATCAATCACTCTTAGAAGTTTCCTTCTCTACAAAATGAGGGAGTTGGACTGGGGAACCTCTGATGTCCCTTCCACCTCTAGACTAGGGGTTCTTAACCTGGCATCCATGCACCCTCAAGAGGACTATGCATAGATATCAGGGGGTCTGTGACCTTGGGTGGGAACAGGATTACAGTTTTATTTCAATAAAATTGGTTTCCTTCTGCAAGAAACCTTTCCCTATTTCCCTTAATGCTTGTGTCTTCTTTTTTAGATCATCTCCAGTTTTTTGTGTATGTATCTTGTTTGTTCATTACTTGCATGTTGGTGTTCTCATTAGAGTTTCTTTCTTTATGTCCCCAGGGCTTAGCATAGTGCTTGGCACATAGTAGGCAATTCATAAATGCTGATTGGCTTTCCTCTGAAATCCCATGTATTTGATTTTATGTTTTTAAAAGCATTATCCTCAGAAGGTGTCCATAGGTTTTACCAGATTGACAAAGGGGATCATGACACAAAAGAGGTTGAGAACTGCTGCTCCAGATCAATGACCTTATGAAAAAATCCACATTGAAATTTTTTCAACTGGGCTACACAATTTTCAGCAGTTCTTTCCCCATTTCTCTCATGTTAACATCAAGTGATGCTGGACATCAGCAGCTAGAACACATGCAGATCTAGCCATGGGGCTTGTTGGTTCCATTGGCTTTCTCTCTCATGTTTTAGCTATGGACTAGGGTCAAGTTGTTTATGAATCTACTGCCATTTCAAAGATTGGTCCCATTCACATGGACAACAGGGATAGTGTAGAGGCCGCTGGACTTGGAGCCAGTAAGACTCGGGTTCAGATCCTATTGATAAGATCCTCTGATCCTGTGTGACCCATTAGAAAATATGTGATAGTTGTATGATACAAAAAGAGATTCTTTCTCTCCCATTTACAGGTATTACCTTAGTAGACTATTACACCAAAAATTCAGCTATGGGATAGAAACTCACATACACAGAATTTTGGAAGTGGAAAGGACTCAAAGATCAGCTGAGTTCAACTGATACCTGAACAGGAATCCCACTACAAAAAGCCCTTTTCTCCCCCCCAAAAAGTCTTTGTTTAAAGGCCTCTGGGATAGGATCCCTACTAAGGCAGCTCTGTCCCCATGGGGACAACTCTAATTGTTAGAAAGTCTTTCCTTACAACAAACCAAAATCTGACTTCCTGTGACTTCCACCCATTGCTTCTTATTATGCCCTTGGAGGCCAAGTAGAATAAATTTAATCCTTCTTGCACAAGATAGTCCTTCAAATACTTAAAGACAGATGTCTCCCTGAAGCTAAAAGAGCCCTGAATAGAACTTTTCTCTCCCCCCCAGTTTTACTACCTACCCTCCTGTACACCACTATTAGGCAAATCAATCAATCAATAAACATTTATTGAGCACCAACTATGTGCCAGGCACTGTGCTAAGTGCTGGGGATATAGAAGAGGCAAAAGATAGTCCTTGTTCTTAAGAATCTATTGCAGGAGACAACATGTAAACAAATATATACCAAGCAAGCTATATATAGGATAAATAAGAAATAATTAGCAGAAGGAAAGCACTAGAATTAAGACGGGTTAGGGAAAGATTTCAGTAAAAGAATAAATTTCAGTTGGAACTTAAAGGAAGCCTAGTAGGTGGGTTGAGGAAAGATAACATTCTAGTCAAGAAAATGCTTGGAGCTGAGAGATAGTAGGTCTCGTTCATGGAACATCTAGGAGGCCAGTGTCATTGGATTAAGAAGTATGCATTGGCAGATAAAGTATAAGAAGAATGGAAAGCTAGGAGGGGGTTAGATTATAAAAGTCTTTGAATGCCAAATAGAGATTTTTGTATTTGATCCTAGAGGTGATAGGGAGCCAATGGAGTTTATCGAATAGGAGGTTGGGGTCGACATGATTGGACCCATACTTTAGGAAAATCCCTTTAGTGGCTGAGTGGAGGATGGATTGGAGTGGGGAGAGACTTGTGGGAGACAGGGCCACCAACAGGCTATTGCAATAATACAGGTGTAAGGTGATGAAGACCAGATCTAGAGTGGAGGCAGTGTCAGAGGAGAGAAGGGTTGGAGAGATATTGAAAGGTGAAATTGACAGGTTTGGCAACAGCTTGGACATGGGGGGGCGGGGTGAGAGATAGTGAGGAATCCAGGCTGATTCCTAAGTGGTGAGTCTGAGGTACTGGGAGGATGGTGTTGCCCTCTACGGTAATAGTGAAGATAGGAGGAGGGGAGGGTTCAGGGGGAAAGACAATGAGTTCCGTTTTAGACATGTTGAGTTGAAGATGTCTACTGGACAGCCAATTCAAGATGTCTGAAAGGCAGCTGGAGACGTAGGATTGGAGGTAAAGTAAATGCAGTATTATAAATTATAAACTGCTTCAAGAGATTAAATTTGAGGTTCTTATACATATAACTAATATTTATACAGAGCTTTAAGATTTATAAAATGTTTTATAGTGATTATCTCATTTGTTCACAACAACCCTGTAGAAAAGGTGATTATTATTATTATCATCCCCATTTTACAGATGAGGAAACTGACAAAAATAGAGATTAAATGTCTTGCCCAGGGTCACATGCCCTGTAAGGCTCTGAGGCAGTATTTGAACTTTGAAATTTCAAGTCCAAAACTTTATTCACTAGATCAGATATCTATTTAGTATCCACTTAGCTGCTACATATTTTCCAGAGGGTTTCCTTCTTCTTGGTAGATTGTAAAACAAACAGATGTTTCTTCTTCCATTGGTTTCTTCATATAGTTCAATGTAGGCATAGAGCTCATGCAGTATTTATACCTGTAAGAAGGGATCTCATCTTGGATTATGCAATAAAAATTAAGTCTTCAATAAACCCAAATGCAATCCAATCCAAGAAGTGCTTATTAAGGGTCTACTATGTGCTAGGCCCAACAAATCCAACATACTCTTGTTCTCATAGATATTCCCAAGCATACCTGAGAAGGACAACTGCTTCCTCCCTCAAACAGTTGTTCTCACTGAAGGCGTTAAAGGAGTTAATGGATTGCTGGGAAATCCTAGCTTCTCACTCAAGGCTCTGCACTTTATTGGGTCCTGTTACAGGTAGACTTTCACAGAGGAGGATGCAGACTGACCTCAATTGTCTCAACAGGATGTAGGACAGCAAGAGGTGATATTGCAAGTACTTCAGGCCTATGTTATTAAGGGCTTTAAATATCAGTGTTATTAGTAAATGAGCGGCTCCTGACAGTGCCATAAAGTTTATGAGTTCACAACACAGTGTGACAAACCCATCTTGAAATATTGGTTGTGGATGAGAGACTCCTGATTGCATTTAGGTATAGTCAAAAGGAAGGGGAGCTGGGAGGAAAGGTCATTTGTCTCTAAGCCAAAGTCCATCAATGGGCAGAGGCACTATTACTTATAGTTATTAACAATAATGACAACAATAAGCAGTTTTATGGCACTTTTGATTTGCAAAGTGCTTTATAATCCCTCTTGTTTGTCATTCCCCACAACAACATTGCAGGGCAGGATAAATAGCAAACTCTTATTTCTGTAGGCCTGTTCTTTCAAATTTGGAGGATCATTTTTTAATCTTAAAAGCTGGATGAAAAGTCATTCATTTTTGTTGCTGAAATGAAAATGATTAATAATTAATTAATAATAATTAAATTAAATTAAAAATGTAAACCTTAAAGCCATCAGAAACTTTAAGTGTTCTGACGTGGATAGTAACAGGAGCTGAATCCTTCCTTGTACCTACGTGGCTTTGCATTAGAGATACAGGGATACAGGGCTTCACCATTCTTCTCTGTGTAATCTAAGAAAAGTTGGGAGAAATAACCAGGAGGGAGTGATGGAAAGATAATGGAAGAACATTTGAATGTGTAGCAAGGTACTCGAGAAGTATGCAAAAGGACATTACTTTAGATGGCATAGAAATAATTAGGAAGACCTCTAGAGAGTGTAGAAAGAAAACTGATTGGGGGATATTTATGGGAGGGGATAAGGAGAGAATTAGTTCACACTGCATAGGAGAGAATCAAAACAATCTAGCATGATACCACTGCCAAAGTATCTAGACTGATGCTCGGCTTCCGGAAGAGTGCATAATGGATTGGTTTGGCATGAACAGCCTGGACATGGAGCTGAGAGGGTGCCAGGGGAAGTATGTTAAGTATTGGATACACCAGGGATTATAAGAAAAGATCAGGGGCATTAGCAAATGCACAGGAAGATTAGAGACTATCCTTTTGCCCACAACTTTCTGTACTAATGTTGTTTTCATGAAATGTGGGGTTGGGGGTGGGACTGGCGCAAGGGAGGGTTGGTTTCGTTTTATTGAAACTTCAAAAAACAATTTAAACAGGGATATTTTTCTATCACAACATTATTCTGAAATATAGAGGAGGTGAAAGTGGGGAGGAGAAGAAAGGATTATATTTTATTTCAAAAGTGAAGGAACATTGTACAGCAGAGAAGGTCAAACATCGGAATGATAATGAGACTCTGTTTTCACCTCTGCCACTGATTGGGATTAGTTGTAAGAGTAATAAAAATCTTATTTTATGATTTGCAAAGCACTTTACCTACAATATCTTATTTGATCTTCAATAGACTCCTTTGAGATAAAGCCTACAGGTATTATATCAGATCAGGAAACTGAGGCTTAGAGAGACTAAGTGATTTGCCTGACATCACACACCTAATAAATATCAGAGGCAGGACTCAAATCTAGCATTCCAGTCCTGCCCTCTTTCTAGGATACCACACTGTCTCATTTTTATGCCTCATAGAAGTACTAATATGTAGAAAGTATGGGTTGGGAGGGGTTGCCCCTCCCCCTCATCCATCTTCCTATCAGGTGTAGGAGGCAGCAGGAGATACTTTGGCAGGTGCTTTCTTTCACTCAGGATACATTAAGCACCATAAGCTAATGGAGACATAAAGGGATGCCCCCAACACCAAAAGCTCACCCACATTACAGGTGCATTCTCTTTCCCTCCCAACAAATTACAATGGGTGCTGAAGAAGCTTCCTCTAGAGACATTCACTGCTCCTTTTGGTTGCATGGGAAACTGCAGAAGGCATCAAACCAGTTATGACTTTGTAAGGATGATAATAATGATGACAATGACAATGATGATGATGATAATAATAATAATAATTAACATTTATATAGAACTTCCTAGTGCCAGGCATTATGTTAAGCACTGTACAATTATTATCTCATTTGATTCCACAGCAACCTTGGAAGACAGGTGTTATTATTATCCCTCTTTTACAGAAGGGGGAACAGAAGCAAACAGGAGTTAAGTGATTTGCCCAGGGTCACACAGCTTGTGAATATCTGAGGCTGGATTTGAACTCAGGTCTTCCTGACTCTAGGTCCAAGTGGAGGTCAGGTCCACTTTACCACCTACCTGCCCCTTCATTTTTCCTTTGCACAAACAACTGTACAGCTCCTCGGATTTCATGAGGAAGAGAAGAAGGGAGACAGAAGGAGGGAACAGTGTTTTCAGTGGTAGAATCATTATGCTTATTCCTAAAACTAAAGGGATAGGAACAACATAGAATATAAAGACTGATCACATGACTTTTCTTATTTTCATAGTTTTCCTCTCCTTTCTGTAGAGGGCTGTTTTTACCTCATCTCTGGATTATTTTTTTTTTCCTCTTCTCTGTTCTATCCCTTTTCCTCTATACTTAAATTTACTCCTTTATTCTTTGGTCTCTTCTCTCCCAAATGTCTCCCATCTTCCTTAATAGAGTGGAAAGAGGCTAAGGAGTCAGAGGACCTAGTTTCAAATCCTGTTTATGCTATTTAATGGTCAGCTACGTAGCACCATCCTGCACAGAGTGCCAGGAGTCAGGGAGACTCCTCTTCCTGAGTTCAAATCTGGCTTCAGACACTTGCTTGCTGTGAGACCCTGGGCAAATCACTTAATGCTGTTTGCCTCAGTTTCTTCATCTGCAAAATGAACTGAAGAAGGAAATGGCAAATGGCCAGTGCCTTTGCCAAGAAAATCTCAAATGGGATCGTGAAGAGTTGGAAACAACTAAACAACAAGTCATTTAACTTTCCTGGACCTCAGTTTTCTCATCTATCAAATGAGGGGTTTGGACTAGGTGCCCTCTGAGGTCCCTTCCAGCTTTAAATCTATAATCCTATGACTTTCTGTTCCTTATTGTACTTCCTTCCTTTCCATGCCAGTGCTCAATCCATTCTCTTGGCCAACTTGCAAAGGGGCACAAAATGTTAGAATTAGAAGGAGATTTGTCATCTCTCCCAAGCCCTTCATTCTATAGAGAAGGAAACAGGCCCAGAGAGTATTGGTGGTGAGAGCACTATCAAAATATAAAGCATAGACAAGGGAGTTTATCAAGTTACTCCATTATAAGTATAGGGATAGAGATTGGACTAAGGATTTTCCTTGTTTTAGGGAATTCCTGTGTGAGTAAACTCCCTCCACAAGTGCAGGTCAGCATCTTCTCTATTGACTACAGCAGCGTGTCAAAGTAAAAAAAATGAATCCTTGCAGGCTACATATTGACTTAGAAAACCACAAATTCATATTACATATGTTTTGTTGCATTTCTATTTATTTTGTTCAACATTTCTAATTGCATTTTAAGCTGGTTCAGATACTGGAGAGTTTGGTGGTGAAATGCAACCTGTAAGGCCTGAGGCTGACACCTCTGGCTCAGTGCAGTGAGAACCCAGGGTCATACAGTCAGTACGTACATAAGGCAGTTCTCGAACCTGAACTTAGGTCCCCCTTGCTCCAAGGCCAGATCCCTATCTACTATGTCCCACTGTGCACAAATATTCCCACTAGCAGCAATGATATTTTTTTTTAAGTCTGGCCCCATGATTTAATGAGTATAGTGAATTTATGGTGTGAAAACTCCCCACACAGATGCAGATCAGTGACTGGGTTGTAATTTATCATCTTAAAGAGTTTCTTGGGAGCACTGATAATTTAAGAGTCAGGGTTGAACTTAGGGCTTTAGGCCAGTCCTCTATTCACTATACCCCCAGACTCTCTCCTTAGGGTCATAGATTTAAAGCTAGAAGAGACCTTAGCAGTTACCTAGTCCAACTTTCTCATCTTACAGATGGGGAAACTGAGGCCCAGAGAAGGGAAGCTATTTGCCCTAAAGTTCGACAGGTATAAAGTAGGAGAGTAGAAATTTGAACTCAGGTCCTGTGTGATCATGGATAAGTCCCTTCTCCTCTATGAAACGCTTTCCTCTTATAAAATGACAGAGTTGGATTAGATAACCTCTAAGGTCCCTTCTAGCTTTATGCTTATGATCCTGTGTTCCAAATTCAGTGCTCTTATCCCCAGACTGTGTTGCTTCAAGGCTTACCTCTCTCCACCACCCAAAAGGATTATACCTTCATTTATTTCGCTAGAGTAGTAACTTACCTAAAATGGTACCTTAGTGCTAATGCATCTTCAATCTTAACCACATGGATCCTATGGGGAAAGCTGCTCCCCTGTTAGAATCTGATCATTCATGTTTAACACGAATACAGAAACAAAAAGTAGAGACATTTGTGAAGTGTGCAATGCACTTACTTTGCAAGTGTCTTTGGTGATCATCTTTCTACTCAGCTACTGTTCCCCTCAGTGTCTATTCCAAGCCTTTTCCTCCAGCTACCTACCCAGCCCCTACTCTTTGTCTCTGAACAGATGACCTTGCCTCCCAATTTACTGAGCAAATCTTGGCAATCAAATGTAAACTCCCTCATCTCTTTTCTCTTTACTTCTAACCCCACACTATATAATGTACTCATCATTTCTCTACTTCTTTGCTCCAGGATGTGCGAGAACTTTTGTGGAGGTAAATCTCTACTTATGCCCTTAATCCTATCCTCTCTTGTGTCCAGTGGTGAGCACTTTCTCCTTTTCATCTGCAATCTCTCCCTTTCTCTTGGTTCCTTCTCTGTTGTCTTCAAACATGTCTAGGTCTTTACCTTCCTAACAAAAACCCACAACTTCATTAAACCCTGGAACCTTCTCAAGCTACTGTTCTATTACTCTCCCCCATGTCACTGCCAAGCTTCTAAAAAAAAGTCATCTATTCTCAGTGACTGACTCTACTTACTCACAATCTATTCACTTTTCAACTCTTTGCATTACAGCTTCCAAATGGACCGCTCTACTGAACCTGCTATTTCCAAATTTAACAACCATCTCTTAATTGTTAAATCCAAAGGACACAATCCCATCCTTGTGCTCCTTTTGAATCATCCCCTGCTGCTTTTGATCTTGGTGACTACCCTCTACTTTGGATACTCTCTCCTCCCTTCACCTCCATGATACTGCTTTTACCTGACTTTTCTCATCCCTATCTGATGATTTCTTTACAATCTACTTTGCTGGTGTATTATCTATCCCACTGAGAAAGCAAAGGGATACCTCAGAGCTCTGTCCTGGGCTCTCTTCTCATTTGACACTTTCTATCTTGATGATCTAATTAGCTTCTACAAGTTCAGTGATCAGTAAGCAGAGGACTCATCTATCTATCTATCTATCTATCTACAATCTCTCTCTCTCTCTCTCTCTCTCCCTATATATATATATATATATATGCCTATATATGTATATGTATATTTATTTATCTAGGCCTGTTCTCCCTTGTGGAACTCTAATGCCATTATCACCAACTGCATGCTGGACATTTCCATTTATATATTCCATCAGCATCTTAAGCTCGAGTTATCCAAAATGGAACTAATCTTTCTTCTTAAACCTGAGAGCTTAAGGAGGTCCAGGAGAGGGTGATGTTTCTGAAACTGAGGAAGGACAAATTACCTAGTAGGAGGGAATGGTCTACTGTGCAGAATTCAGGAGAGAGTTTAAGGAAGGAGAAATTTGAAAAAAATATAAAGAAAATTGGAATGAGTGATTGAGTGATTGATGACCTTTAAGAGAGTAATTTCAGTAAAATGGAGGGCAGAAGTGATCTTTTTTATTTTTTAAGTAAAATTTTATTAATATCTCTTGTCATCTACATTTTCCAGTATATTCCTTTTCTTTCCCCACTCCCCAAAAGCTATCTATTATAACAAAGAATTAAAAAGGGTGATAAGAACAGTTCAGCAAGACTAACACATTTAAAGAGTCTGACATTTCAAGCAGAGTTCTCACCTCTGCAAAGAAAGCTGGAAAAGTACCATCTCCTAGCTTTTCTGTGGGGCCAACTTGGCTTGTTATTATTTGACAACTTTCAGTTTCAGTTGTCTTATTGTTCCTTCCATTTATACTGTTTTCTTGGTTCTGCTTATTTCACTTTAAGCCAGTCCACTTAAGTGCAGAAGTGAAATTTCAAGGGGTTGAGAAGAGGGTAGGTAATGAGGAAGTGGAGATGTTGGGTATAAGACTATTTTTTTCCCAAGAAATTTAACAATTAAAGGGGAGGAGAGATAGAGTTCAAGCTTTAAAAAAAGGATTGGAGAACTTGAGAATGTCTATAGTTACATGGGAAGGAATCAATGGTGATGTAGATCAAAGCCATGCCAGAAGGAATGAAGGCCTTCCTGCACAAGGAGGAAGAAGTGAATGGGTTCAAGGGCCTGTTGGGGGTGGGGGAAGTAGGGGATTGGCTTTAGTGTGGAGTAGGGAGATTTTTTTTTTTTAATGATCAGAGAAGAGGAGAAAGTCAGCAATGAGGCTTTAAAATTGAGAAATGAAGAGGGGACCTGAAGGAACTCTCGTGAGATGCCCTCAGTCTTCTCAGTAAAGCAGAAAGCTGTTCCCTGTTCTGACTGAAGGGGTTAAGAGAGCAGTTGAAGCAACTGTTTTGGACAAATGCTATTGGGTATGAGATAGGGCATTTATAAGAGTAAAGCAGAAGTCAGGGCTTGATTGAGGAAGATCCAGGAGAGAAGGTGTAATTAGAGAGGGGGGGAGGACCAGGAAAATATGGTGCTTCTGAAGCCAAAGGAGGAGAAAGTTCAAACATTAGGCTCTCAGTCAAGAATACACTTGGGTTCAAATTCCAAGTGTGAAATTTCCTATGTGATCTTGGTTAAATCACAGAACCTCTCAGTTTCCTCATTTGCAGAATGGTTACCTATCAATCACCAACTATTAAGCACTTACTATCTAGGCAGCTAGTGGTACAGTGAATAGAGTGCCAACCCTGGAGTCAGATGGAACTGAATTCTAATTTGGCTTCAGACACTTACTAGCTGTGTGACCTTGGACAAGTCACTTAACCCTGTTTGTCTCAGTTTCCTCATTTGTAAAATGATCTAGACAAGGAAATGTAAACCACTCCAGCACCTTTGCTGAGAAAACCCCAAATGCAGTCACAGAGAGTCAGATATGATTGAAATGACTCTATAATAACAACACTATTTGTAAAATAATACTTGCACTGCCTGTCTCACAGATGGTTATGAATAAAGCACTTTGTAAGGTTTAAAGGACTATACAAGTGTAAGTTATTACCAGAGCCATTAAATTAGATTATGTATGCAAAGCATTTGATAACCATAAAGCCCTATATAATTGTGAGTGGGGAATGGGAGACAGAGACCTGAGTTCCGGTCCTGCTTCTGACACTAATCAGTTTTGTGATCTTGGAGAAGTCCCAACCTCTCTGTATCTCAATGTCTTTATGTATAACCTGAAGGAATTGGATCAGATGATCTCTTGGGCCTCTTTTAGCTCTAAAACTAATTCAACAAATTCTATGCCTTGAGACAAATGGGTAATTGCAAGCAGAGTGATGAAGAATAGCCTAGAAGGGGATCCTTTTCAATTAAGAGCCAGTCATACAAAGGTTCAAACATAGAACAGAGACTTTTGGTTCAAAAATCACAGGCCCATCTCCTGATAGGTGACTCAAAGAATAAGGACTTAGGGTACCCCAAATCAATAAATCTAGCACTTGGCTTGATGTCTTAATTACTACACTGTGATATTGACCTTAAGGGAATCTAACATAGGACGTGACATGCCCCAGGGCATCACATATACACTGGGATGGCTGACAGTCCACTGTCTCAATGGTTATGGTTCACAGGGGTGGGGAACCTGCAGCCTTGAGGCAACATGTGGGCCTCTGGGTCATTAAGTGTGACCCTTTGACTGAATCCAAACTTCATGAAGTTTCATGTCAAAGGGCTACACATGAGGACCTAGAGGCCACATGTGGCCTCAAGGCCGCAGGTTTCCCACCCATGGTTAGGGAGCATAGGGTTGTATGTTCCATCTTCCCTTTAGGAGGAACCACAACGTTCATTTTCTCTACTAGGAAGGCAATAGGAGTTTCACAGATAAATCTGCAGAATGAGCATTAGACAGCAAACTCTATAGGTGCAGGGACAGTGTTTTAGATTTTCCTTCAAAGCCCAGTTCAGATACCACTTGCTACACAAGACCTTTCTTGACTCAACACAATTGTTAGTACACTCTTTCTTTTGAAATTATTTATAGAGATTATATATTCTCTCTGTGTATATATTAATATAAATTATGTATTCTCTATATGTAACTTGTTTAAGTTTGTATATACTTTATATTTACCTGTCTGTGCACATATTGTATTCCTCCAGTAGAATGTAAGCTCCCTGAGGGCAGGAATGCTTTTGTTTTCATTCTTAACTAATGCCTTGCAAATAGAAGGGGCTAAATAAAATATTAGTTGAATTGAAATGAATTGGAATAAAACTCAGCAAACAGTCCTGTGTGCCTGGTCCACAAAGAGGTCTCAATAAATATTTGTTGAATTTCATCTTTAAGCCTTTTCCTTGCAGTAGGATCTACAGTAATTTAGGGGTAGGATTGCAAGAATTGCTATTAGAATGTTTATTAATATTATAGTGCCCCCTCTGAGGTTACTTTCCCAACAGGGCATTCACCCTCTTGGGTTAGGGTCCCTGGTAGATGCAACTGACTACTACTTTCCCCAGAGTAATCTTAAGGGATTATGGGGTTTCTAGAACTGTTATCTACAAGTCTTCCCCAGTTGTTTGCCATTCTCACTTCTCTAGTTGACTCCATTAGCTTTTAGGACAGAGATTTGCTGGAATAGCAAGAAGAGATGGTATACAAGGACAATGGTACTGAGGCATCTGTGTAGAGAACACATATAACCCAATGGCTATCTCTTGACTCTTGGCCCTGCAAGCCCCTTTTTCCACTTCATGTAGTCATCATGAAGATTCTCTAAGGTTTAACTCTCTGCTGGAAGGGTTATCCACTGCTAGGCCAGGCCCCTCTGATGCTGAGGGAGGTAAATATATGTGGGGCTTGAGAAGAGATAAGATTTGGGATATCTCTTGTGGGGAATGAAGTAAGAAATCAATTAGAGAGGAATAAAAGGATTGCCTTGCTTCAGGGAAGGCCCAGTTGAAGTGAGATAATATAAATCTACAGTGTATCTAATCATCCTAGTTGTGTGTGACATTCTCTAGCTCTGTTCTGCAGCATTTGAATAGATGGTAGGAATAATCCAGAACCACTATTTAAAAAAATTAATAGTATTTTATTTTTTCCCCAATTACACGCAAAGGCAATTTTCAACATTCATTTTTGGAAAGATTTTGAGTTCCAAATTTTTCTCCCTCCTTTCCCTTCCCTCTCCCCAAGATAGCAAGCAATCTGGTAGAGGCTATACATGTACAATCATATTAAACATTTCCACATTAGTTGTGAAAGAAGAAACAGAATAAAAGGGGAAAAAAATCCATGAAAACAAAAACAAAAAAGAGAAAACAGTATGCTTTGAACTGCATTCAGAATCCATGGTTCTTTTTCTGGATGTGGATAGCATTTTCTTTTTTCTTTTTCTTTTTTTTTGGTTAGGCAATGGGGTTAAGTGACTTGCCCAGGGCCACACAGCTAGTAAGTGTTGTGTGTCTGAGTTTGAGATTTGAACTCAGATCCTCCTAAATTCAGGACCAGTGCTCTATCCACTGTGCCACCTACCTGCCCCTGGATAGCATTTTCTATCATGAGTCTTTTGGAGTTGTCTTAGATCTTTGCATTGCTAGAAAGGGGTAAGTCTATCAAAATTAGTCATCATACAATGTTGCTATTACTGAGTACAAGGTTCTCCTGGTTCTGCTCACTTTACTCAGCATCAATTCATATAAGTCTTTCCAGGTTTTTCTGAAATCTGCCTGCTCCTCATTTCTTATAGCACAATAGTATTCCATTACATTCATATACCATAAATTGTCCAACCATTCCCCAACTGTTGGGCATTCCCTCAATTTCCAATTTTTTGCCATCACAAAAAGAGCTGCTATAATATTTTTTGCACATATGGGGCCTTTTCCCTTTTTTATAATCCCTTCGGGATACAGACCTAGTAGTGGTATTGTTGGATCAAAGGGTGTGCACAGTTTGATTGCCCTCTATGTGGGACCACCATTTTTGACAAAGGATAAGTGGTCATAGGACAAGAGGGAAATGCATTTGTTTGCTTAGCATAATACTTGACTCATAATAGGTGTTTAATAAATGCTTGTTGACTGACTGAAGGGAAATAGACAAGGTATAAATTCCTAGTGGGCAATTTTGATGATGGAGTGAGGGCAAGATGAGGCTGATTTAATATTATATTCAATTGTATGGAATAGTGCAGCAGATATTCCTGTTTCAGATCTGATTTTGATTAGATGATCTAAGGTCCCTTTCAGGTCTCAGATTCTAAGATTCTCTGGTGGCAACAAAAAAAGCAATGAGGTGTTATTCTGGGGTCTTATTGAATTAAGATGTTAGTCCCACTGTGTTCTTGGCATTGTAGGTGACTATTTGGTAGAAGAAATGAGCTTATGAGGAAATATTGGATCTAGGGAATTGTAAAGAAGAAAGAGCAGATAAGTGCACAAGCTTATCATTACTATTAGCAAGAATACATGCTTATGGAGCACTTACTATGTAAAATCCACTGTGAGTTTACCATCTAGCAGGGAAGGTAAGACATATATACATGATATATTAATATATAATCTATGTCTATCAACATATGTGTATACATTCACATGCAGACACACCAGTACATGTATTTGGCATGTTTAACTTATGTGTGTGCATATGTATGCATGTGTGTATCTGTCTTCTGTGGAAAATTCATGACTGCTATTGAAGCTGAACAAACTCTGTGTGTGTGTGTGTGTGTGTGTGTGCCATTATCTATCTATCTACCTACCTATCTATCTGTCTATATCTCACATAGAAACCAAGGGAAGCCACTACCGTTTTGAGGAAGGGGTACTTAATAAGTGTTAAATCAGGGAACCCTAAATAATATACACACATACATTTTTCTAGAGTTCTTTTTTTTTCTTCTTAATTTTACATGTTAAGCATCTTGGGTTTAAGAGAAAAGCTTCCAACTAGTAGGCTACTGTAGAAGGCAAGGACTATTAACCACACCTGGTAATGATGTCTCATTCATATAAATATATGTATATATATGTATATACATACACACATATACATATATATGTATGCACACCTGTATCTTTATATATACAAACACATAAATATATGTATATACACATGTGTGCATATATGTATGTGTGTGTATATATGAAAGGCAGAGCCCAGAACATGGAGAAGGCAAGGTTTTAGAAGTCCTTTTCATCAGGGATGTCCAATTAGAACTGTCTCTATCAATAGTTCTGCACACTCAGCATTCTTACTCACTGATTATACATGGCCCTCCATCTTTATTTCCAGTCCCAACCTCTTTCCTAAGCACATTCACTGCCTCCTACCAACTGAGGAATAGCTATACCTGAGGGTCTCATTGTCAGCTGGAACTTAACATGTCCCAAACCAAAGTTGTAACTTTCTCTCAGAAATCTCTCCCTCCTTCCACCTTCCTCAGTTAGTGGTACCATTGTCCTATCAGTCACTCACCCTCAAAATTCCCAAGCTATCATTATCACTTTCTTCTCTCCTGACACCCAGTCAATCCTGTACTTTCTGCTTCTAAAAGCTCTTCCATCCATCCCCTTCTTACCCTAGTTCAGGATTCATCACCTCTCATCTGGATTAACACAATAAGCTCCTAATTGGTCCCTTTGACTTTGATCTCTTCCCTATTGAATCCATTTTTTCTTTACACAGTTACCAAAGTACTCATTTTAATGCACAAATATGAACGTATGATCAATTTCCTTAAAAATCATCAATGACAACTTGCTGCAGAACAATATATAGAACTCCTTTGCCTAGGACTCAAGGCTCATTACAATTTAGTTCTGATCTACCTCCAGCTTTTTCTTATGCTACCTGCCTTTGTACACTCTACATTAACCAAACTGGGCTGTTTTGCTAGGCTAGCTATTTCCTAATCTTACTCTGTTCTGAAAGCTTTTAGGACTAAACCTAGAACAGTCTTATCCCTTACACTGTCATCTCTTGACAAATTTCTTTTTTAAGGCCCAGATCAAAACCACCTCCTCCATGGCGCTTTCCCACAGTCCTATCTCTCAGGCCACCAGATTTGACGTTTTCTATGTGGTTATTTTCTAGCTTGTATTAAAGTGATTTGTAGAAGCATCTCTCTTCTGCTAGGCCAATGACTGGCTATCTTCCAGGCTCTAGGACGCTCTAAGTCACAATCCTTCTCTTTATCCTGGCCTTCCAAGCTGGCCATTATTTTCAGTGACTGGCTGTATAAGGTGGACGGAGAAGAGAAAAAGAAATCGGTGGAAAGTTAAAAAGTTTCAGCCTGGGGTGTCCAGGAGATCACAGGTGCCAGATCTAAGTACACTCATCTAAATATAGTCATAGGACACATTTAAGTATCTTGGGCTTATGAGCAGGCCTTCTACCTGGGGGGCTTGTGGAGAGCAAAGTCTGTTAACCACACCTGGAAATGAGCCCTTGTGATTCCTGATGCTTGCTTTAAAACCAAAGATCCCTGGAATTTCCTTTCAGCAACTTCACATGCCAGCTATTTCTTATGGCTTCTCTGGATTTAGGTGGGGCAGGGGTGGGAGAGGGAAAGGAATGACAGAAAAAGGTGAGTTTGATTTTAGACTTGTTGAGTTTGAGGTGATAGTGAACCATGAAGGTGGAAATATCCAGGATACAGCTGAAAATGCAGAATTGGACCTTAGGAGAGAGGTGAGGGCTGAGAGTCATCTGTGAGAAGCTGTAATTGAAACTTTGAAACCAGAGAACTGGGTGAAATGTCTGAGGGAGGTATAGAACTCTATCCTGCCCTATAGGAAAATAGAAGGGGATTAGAGAAAGGGGGGAGTGATAGAAGGGAGGGCAGATTAGGTAGGGGAAGGCGTATTCAGAATGCACACTGTCTTGGGGTAGGGGGAGGGGAGAGATGGGCAGAAAACTTGGAACTCAAAATCTTGTGGAAGTGAATGTTGAAAACTAAAAATTATTAAATTTATTAATTAAAAATAAAAGAAATGTCTGAAGGAAAGAATATAGGCAGAGAGGAGTAGAAGCCTGAGGACAGAACTTATTCTGTTGATGTTTAGGGGGCAACAGGAAGATGAACAGAAAAAAATGAGGAAAAAAACCCCCACAACAACAGGATGAGAAGTAAGAGTTGAACCAGTATATATTGCTGACATCGAAACCAAGAAAGGATACTACCCTTTTGAGTAAGGGGTACTTAAAAGTTTTTTTTTTTTAATGTTTGATTTTTAAAATTTTGAAATTCCAAACGTGATATAAAATCAGCACTTTGCATACACCATAAAACTGAAATAGAGGGATGCCCGTGAAACAAGTTCTTATACAACTTGATTTTCTTTTTGAGTAATTAGAAAATTGAACATGGTACTTTCAAAGCTATCCTCATTATTTCTGGCATTCCTATCATTCTATTATTCTATTTAAAAAAAAATCCATCCATTTCCTTTTTTTTTTCTGAGTCAAGGAAGGGCAACCCTATTCCTAATCTTCCTCATAATGCCATCCTCTCCTACCCAAATTTTAAAAAATAGTCAAGCATAATAAATTCCCACACTATCCACGTCCCAAAATGTACTTTTGTAACTTCTCATTCAGGAGGTGCTTAATAGTGTTAAATCAAGAGGAGAGGTCAAGGAGAATGAGGTCTAAGAAAAATTTCCCTTGAGTTTAGTGATTAGGGGACCACCGGTGACTTTCCACTATGCAGTTTCTAGGCATGAAAGGCAGAAGTCAGATTGCTAGGGGTAATGGAGAGGATATGTAGTGATAAAATGGAGAACATGTTTTGACTACATTTTTGAGAGGTTTGACTGTGAAAAGAATGAGAGAAACATAATGATAGCTAAAACGGGCAGTAGGGTCAAGTGAAGGTTTTGTGTTTTGTTTTTTTAAATAGGATAAATCTGTGCTCAGTTGAAAGCAAAAGAGAGAACCAGTGGAGAGGAAGAGACTAAAGATGCTATGGATAGTAGGATTGTAAATGAGAGGGCAACTTCCCAGGTGATGTGAGTAGGCAGATGTGTGCTGGTGAATGTTTAACAACTGGCTCTCAGAGGGGAAAAATGTACTTGACACACTCGTAAGTTTAATTTGCATTATTAATATTTTCTCTATCATTTTCTTTCATCTAGATGATCAACTGAACAATAAATCAAGGCCTAATTTGTAGCATTTGCCAATTTCTGAGGTCTAAATGCTCACACTGAAAATTTAACAGTTAGCTCTTGGGAGTGAGTAGAAGGCAGGGTAACACAGTGGAAAGAATACTTGACCTTGGAGTGAAAGGATCTGGATTCAAATTCTGCAGATGCTTCCTATCAGTATAACCTTGGGCCTCTTTACCTAGTCGAAAAAAAAAAATCTATCTGGGAGGGGACGACCCTTGGGGGTTTCTGAACAAAATAGAAACAATTGTTATTTACCTTCACTCTGAGTCAATCAGGGCCCAAACAATGACCAAGTGGGGCTTGACTTGGGACTTATTGTTGGTCAATCAATGAGAGAAAGAGTGATTTGGGGTTAAGGCTGGTCTTTAAGGGAAAAAAAAGGGTTCAGAGATTAAAATTTACATTCTGTTTGGGCAGAGCACCCCCAGGTAAGGATGTGGTACCCTACATCAGACCTGCACAACTTGGCGGTAGGTAAGGGGCAAAATTAAAATAGGCTAAAATTCTTCAGCCGCAGATAGGTTAGACTAGAGACAGACTCTGACCATGGCTGGTTGGCGTGGGTCATGTGACAAACTGGAGACTGCCCAGTGGCAGCCCTACATTTTTCTTTTTGTTTGTGTGTGAGGCAGTTGAGGTTAAGTGACTTGCCCAGAGTCACACAGCTAGTGTTATGTGCCTAAGACCGGATTTGAACTCAGGTCCTCCTGACTCCAGGGCCAGTGCTCTATCCACTGTGCCACCTAGCTGCCCCCCAACCCTACATTTTTCACAGGCTACCTGAAATCCTCTGTCTGTCAGTGGGCCATATGTTGTGCAGACCTGCCCTATGTGGACCTAGGGAAGGGAAAGCAAGCAAGCTGTGTTGCCCAACTGGCCAATTGCAGTTTGGTCCCCAGTGGGCAGCTCCTTTTCTACCGTATTTCAACACATAATCGTCACACCTTGTGTTTTTGTTTTTGTTTTTGTTTTTTTCACTCCAAAAATTGGTTTATAACCTTTCATCGTGTGATCATTGCATGGTATAATTCTGTGCATCATGCCACTTAAAAGGTAAACAGAGCAGCAATGTATTCACCAGTGGCATATGGGTATACATTTATCTCTCACACATTTCAAGCCAGGAACATGGAATTCTCAGCGTTCGTGCATTGTCAGTATATTTCCAAAAGCTGACTTGCGAGGTTTGTTCAAAGCTCTGCAGTACTAACAGTATTGTCACTCAATCCAATGAAGAGCCATAGGCAAAAGGGGAGCAGGCAGGCAAAGGTGTCATGAGTAAGTCATGTAATATGGTAAGACTTGCATCTTCCCAATTTTAATGTACATTCACAAGTATTCTGTGCACCCTAATCTTGCACCTATGATTGTTTAGTAATAAATGATTTTTAAGTAATACTGGCACAATTTTTTTTAAAAGTTTCACATAATGGTCGCACTCCACATTTTTTCAAAAAAAATTTGGCATAAAATCTGTGATGATTATGAGGTGAAATACAGTACTCACAGAGGGTTTTTTTGTTTTTTTTTTTGTTGTTGTTTTTTTTTTATTGTTGTTATTTGTCCTTCGTTCTTGAAGAGGATCAGGGAGGTGATGCCATGGCATGCAAGTGAAGTGAATTTAAGTGAGGGAGGGCTGTGCAAAGTCACCAGCCTCACTTTCTCCTCTGGAGCCATCTGAGTCCAGTAGCCAAATATAGATCAGAACAACTGGAGATGTCTTTCTTTCTTTCTTCCTTCCTTCCTTCCTTCCTTCCTTCCTTCCCTCTGTCCACATTGGGTATCACACCCTTATCTGCAGTGCTTTGCCCAAAAGGAATTTCAATTTTAATCTCTTTTTTTTTGACTAGGTAAAGAGGCCCTTCTCTGCCTCATTTCTTATTAAGCCTTAATCACTAAATGGGCATTGCTTCAGTCAAACCAAGACCTCTTAAAGGCCTTAGCTTGAAAAGGCCAAGGTCCCCCACTGCCTCCTGACCCATCTCCAGTTGTCCTGATCTATTATACTTTCTTCTTTTTCATTCTCTTCCTTTTCTCTTCCTACATCTTCCTGAGGTTTGATCATGATGTGTCATTTTGCATTTTTATTTTTTGTATTTAATGAATCAAGCTGTATTTTTAAGGAAAATGAGTTGAATGTTTTCTGTTTTTCTCTTTGTCATAAAAGTTATTAGTAAATGCCTTTTTATTTGGGTATGGCCCTCATATGCTTTTCCTATAAGTCAGCAGTGTCTTTGGAGGTGCTTTAATTTTTGTATAATACATAACATTAAGATTAATGTTTAAATTATTTCATTTTGGGACTCAGAAGCATATAATTTTCCACTTCTATTTTCTAGGAAACTTCCTGAAAAAGCAAGTTGTCACTTTTCAATTGTCACTTTTGACTACTGTTAGCCCGGTGCTAGAACTTGTCAAACCACCAACTGTCATGTGACCTGTACATCCCATAAGGGAATCCCAGTGGGATAACCCCAATAAGGGTTAGACTACCCCAGAGGGCATCTGACAAACGGCTTATTGGTTAGTTTATACCCTTCTATGGATGGAAAGAGGACATGGGGAGGGAGAAGAGTTGAAAGGAAAAAGCAATAGAAAGCAATAGCTAATTGCTAAGCTTCACCTCTACCTGAACTTTGATCTGCCCTCCAATGACATCCTGGAAGCCCAGACTATTGAAGCGGTACACCTAGAAATTTTCCCCTTTGAAAAAGTGTAGCCTAGTAACCAGGTATCTGAAGAATTTGCCTGTTTTGCTAGGTAGAGGTGGTACAACAGTTGTTGTCTAGGATGTAATCTATAAAGAAAAGAACATATGACCTGGAGAATAGAGAGTAGCTGTCAAATTACAACATGAAATGGAACAAGGCTACTGTACTTTGAATGCCTCAGAAGTGGCAGCTATGATCCACATTTCTTGGAATTGTTTGGACACCATATTCTATATTTTCACCATTTTTACAGCTCTGTATTCACTGCTTATTTATTATTATTATTATTTTAAAAGACTGTCATGCCAGTTTATTGCAGGAAAAAGGTATGCATTTTCAGTATTATTTTGAAGACACTTGATTGTAAGTGAAGCCTTTACATATTGATGTCTTGTAACCAGAGAGTGAAAAAGAGTTGGTTATTCTGTGTTTGTGTGTGTTTGAGTGTGAGAGGCTGAGAGATATAGTTAGGAAGAAAGAGACAGAGACAGAAAGAGAGAGGATTATATGTTATATAATGAGTTCGCTCAGCGTGTGATCAGATTTGTCTTCTAATCAAAGTATTTGCCATTCTCATTTGAATCTTAGGTCCATTTGAAGTGGTCCACCAAATTTTGTGTGTACTATTCCATTCCCAAAATGGTGGTCTGGATAGATGGAAACTGTAGAGAATATATGGTCTTCTCTTGCTGGTACCCACTGGGGCTGGTTTGGGAGTTGGCAGTGGAGGGGAGGACTGCTGCTGTCCCAATTTCTTTCCCTTCTGGAAGCTAAAGCTTACTTCTACTCAGTTTCCTTTGATTCTGATCAAAGTAAGCAGTCTAAGCAGTGCTTGCTTGGGATTCAAGGGTATGAAGTTTACCTGTAGCACCATTTCATTGATGGTTGCAGCATTTGTTTGTCCTTCATTCTGGAAGAGGACCATGACATCAGGAAAGTAGTGTCATGACTTGCAAATGAATTGGATTTAAGTGAGGCAGGGTTGAGCAAAGTCACCAGCCTCACTCTTTCCTCCAGAGTCATCAATGGCAAGCATTTGACTCAAAAAGAAAAGATGTTTGCTTTCTTGATGCTTAGATAGGTAAGTCTAAACTTCACATGAACCGGGCTTTTTTTCTTCATCATCCTCTTGTGATAGGAATACAAGAGATGAGAGTCCATTGAAATGGTCTTCCTCTCAACCCTGACCTTAGTGCTGGCCTTTTAGGTAGCAATGGAGTCTGTCTCCACTTTGTTGCCAGAGATCCCTAAATGCACATCAGTCATGAGTCAGAGCATGTGAATCCTGCTAACTTTGAGAGATTTGTAGTGGTAACTTCATGTCTTGTCTTGGACTGTGGCTATGTGGCTATCAGTCATAGATCCTTCTCCCCTGAAACTGATCTCTTTAACAAGGCAGAATCCCAAACTGCTTTGGCTCTCTAAGGTACAGTCTAAATCTACTGGGTTCCTGTTACTTCTCTAGGTCTTACTGAGGACCCCTCTCAGAGTACTTTCTCCATTTCAGCACCTTCTCTAAAATGTCACTCACGATGACCTCTGCACTGTCCGTCTGAATAAGGAAGAATTCACAAGCAGCATTATTTTTGACAAAGAGCCATTGTCTGATTGCAGTACCAGAAGGCACCAAGTCCAAAGGGCTAAAGCCAAATTTCTAAATGGATTCATTGGAATCCAAAGGATTGAGATCTGTGTTAAACTTGACAATATGGAGACAATAAGCAGTGATGTTGTCATTGAGATTGGGTTCCTGTCCTTCACTAGTATACTGCCAGCAGATGAGGTCAATTGGGCCATGCACCTCCATGTGCTATGCTCCTGACTGTTAGAGGCAATAGTCCGTCTTGGTTAGTGTGAGATGGGAGGTACGAATCAATTTTTTGTTGTTGTTGTAATGGTCCCTACTTGACCTTTATGATCAAATTTTGAATATCCATTAGAAGGATTATTCATTTGGAATGGGCACTGTTCTTTCTAGGCATACAAAGAAAATCATTTGCTTCCCCAGGCTGGAAATCTTGACTTTGAAGGTTTTTTTTTTTAAATCATAGAGTGAGCTGAGAACTCCTTTACTGAGTGACAAACACTTTTTCCTTTTGTCTCTTTTTTTGGATCTCATCTTTGAGCTTCTTCTGATGCTAAAGTCTCAACTTGAGGTACTGTTAATGAACTGGTGGGTATAGATGTAAAACTGAGTCTCCACACAGCTTCCTGGCCCTTTAAAGTCACTACAGCCATTCACCAAAGTAGGTGAAACTTTTCCAGATCCATATCATGATTAATCAAAACCATTTCATATAAACCCACGTCATCACTGGTCACACAGAATTACCAGGACTATCCTTTATGGAGGCCAATTTCTTTAAAACACTTTTTTTTCTCCTCTTCATCTTGTTCCATGGGATCACTGGAATTCTTGGGAAAGGGAACTTACAGGAGTGGTATCTGAGTTGAGTGCTCCTTCTAGGGTCATTCTGGGGTTCATCTCCTGCCCCCCGCCCCTCCAGGCCCAGGTATAGCCCTGCCCCAATTCCTCTGCCTCCTTATCCGTGACTGTCATGCTCAGGCCTAATTATTTAGTATGATTCCCCCACTGCATCAACACTTTTTTTTTCTTGTGCTCACAAGAAAAGTTGAGACATCTCCATCTTTGGTCAATAGTAATACTAAAAGAGTTAATGCATTGCCACTTCTCTGGATTCATCACAGCCTGAACAAGTCTATTTGGGGCCCATAATTTACTATAGCGTAGAATGAGTGCTGAACTTACAGTCAAAAGATCTGGACTCAAATCTGAAGTCTGTTGCTTATTAGGTGTATAACCTTGGGCCTTTACCACTCTGACCTTCAGCTTCTTTATCCATAAAAATAAGGAAGTTGGAATAAGTGATCTACATCAGCTCCAACTTTCTGAAGGCTAATTTTTTTTGATTCTACTGTTTAAAGGAATTATACAAAATGAATTTTGAAGAAAAATTCAGATAAAGGTGTTAAAATTCTACAGCTTTACATTCCTTTAACTGAACATGAATATTATTTTCTCAGCAAATCCTTCTATGGCTTTCAAATAACACAGTAGACATTAGATACTTTGGTGGATTCATGACTCCATGGTTCTCCCTCCACTGATGCAAATCACAGCCTTTCTGTATCTTCTTAGAGTGATAGCATTGTATTGTGGATAGAATGCTGGCCTAGGAATTATTAGAAGACCTTTAAATCCTTCTTCTGACATTTATTAGCTATGTGACACTAGGCAAATCACTTAATAATCTCTTTTGGCCCCAGTTTGCTCATCCGAAAAATAGGGACAATAATACTTCACAAGGGCATTGTGAATCCCAAATGAATAACATACATTTCGAAGCTTTATAAATATCAATTATTTTCACATAATGTTATTTTTGTCCTTAAGTACTCCGTAGTGGTTCCATCCAATAGCCTGGAATCCTCCTGATTCTTTTAAATTCACCAATATGCCACCAATATGCCACCTCGCATTATTGCTGAATGATAATAATAGCAATAGTTCACATATAGAGAGAGCTTTAAGGTTTTCAAAGTTCTTTGCATATATTATCTTATTCAAACCTCATAACATCCCTGTGAGATTAAGTACTATAGATTTTTTTATCCCCATTTTACAGATGAAGAAACTAAAGCTGAGAGCAGGGATGATTACGTTTGATCCCAAAGGCAATAGGGAACTAATGGAGTTTATTTAAGAAAAGGCATTGTGGCATAGTGGATAGTGAGCTGAACTTGGAATCAGGAAGAACTTGAACTGGGTTCAAAAGTCCCATTTCAAATATTTCCTAGTTATTTGATGCTAGGCAAGTCGCAAAGCTAGTAAGTGTCACAGTGGGATTTGAACCTATGTGTCCCTGACTGCAATCCCAGGTTTCAATTTATTATATCATGCTGTTTTTCTATGATCATTCATTTCTTTTTGTAATCATATATACCTCCAATAATGTATTTCATACCAATTTTCATGGTGTTATATGATTTCTAAATACAAAAATGTGGTTTGAGAAAAGGAAAAATCACAAGTAACTCAAAAGACAATAGAGAGATAGATGGTAGGCATAAGCAGTAGGAACATGGTATTGACAATAGCATTAAATATCAATTTGCATGTCAGTCAAGTGACTATCAGGTATTACTTCTCAATATGTAAATACTACCTTCACCTATCAGGATAGTTACAAAAATCATAACTTTCAACCAAATGCTTTCTGAATGCCCCCATTGATAGTTCTTGAATGCCCCCATTTTCTCAGAAAGCATTGTTTGATTAATTATTTGATTATTTTTTAAAATGTTCATTTGTTTTATTATTATTATTTCATCAGAAACATTAATTATTTGAATATTGATATAGCCAGACCCCATTCTCTGGATAAGTAAGTCTGTTAAACTTAACTCTTATTCCATTGTTAAGGTCACATTCATCAGGGTACACATTTGGTATCCATATGGATCATTTTAAAAAACAAAGTCTGTCTTTCCCCATTATTGTCCATTTGGAAGAACACTCCTTTCAACTTTCTTCCAAGAGTTTGTGGTTTCTTGGGTTATTTATCACTCTTAATTTTAGATCATCAGGTTTTTTTTTAGGACTTTGATAAGTAATTGATAAAGTGATTTCATAGCATCATAGGATTTAGATCTGGAAGAGAAATCAAAGATCATCTATTCTAATTCCCTCATTAGTATCAATTAAAATTGGGTTTCAAAGCCAGGACTTCTGAGTTCAGGTTTAGTTCTCCTTTATCCCTTTTTCTTCATCACCAGAAATAATGGTAGGCTCCAAGGTAATGAGGCCAGATGGTTGTTGCAGACTGGACCTCATGGAATGGCGATGCCTCAATGGGGTCACCATAGTCTAGAATCTGTTCCTCATTTGGGGGAGGATCAACAGCTTCATTGGTTTATTCAGGGGTAATTATGCTTTAATGGGCTGACTCACACAAACTAAATCTCAGAAGGAACTAATTTATAAATCAAAATGCCAATTAATTTATAATGGAACGTACAGTTGGTCAGAGAACTGGGCCAGGTTATCTGTCCAGAGCACTCTGTTGTTGGTGGATAAGTCTCCTTGAGACACCAAATTAAGATCAGAAAGTTGCTTAGGGAGCACAGTGTAAAGGAGTCAGATAAATTCTAGGGCTATTCCTCTCAAATTATGGTAGACTAATGAACTGCCTTGTCCATTCTGGGGAGATATTTGCTAAAGAACTAGGACCTGCTGTCTAAAATCAAATTACCCTCTTCCCTTGGTTAGTGCTAAAGAAATACTGACATTTTTACTTATTTTTTAAAAAGTCTATGCAAACCATCCCCCTTTGGTTGGTAGTGGTCATTGCAATAACACCTTTAATCATTTCAATACATTTCCTTGCCATTCAGAATCACCATCTTAGTTAAAGGCCTCAACAACTCTTACCTGGAATCTCGCTTCCTAATTATTAGCTATGAGCTAGAACTTTAAGACTTCATACATTCTTCACAACAACCTGGTGTTGTAGGTACTATTTTCATCTCCATTTTACACAGAAGGAAACCAAAACTAAGAGAGGGTTTAAGTGATTTGACAAGGGTCATAAAGCTAGGAAGTGACTAAGACAGAATTTGAACTCAGGTCTTCCTCCTTTCCTCCCTCTCTCCCTCCCTCCTTCTCTTCTTCCCTTCCTTCCTTCCTTCCTTCTTTCTCTCTTCCCTCCCTCCCTCCCTCCTTTCCTTCCCTCCTTCCTCCCTCCCTATTTTATCATCCTCGAAGGTATCAAAGTGATTTTCCTTAAGTGCAAATCTAATAAAGTCATCACTCACAGGATCCTGGATTTGGAGCTAAAAGGGCCTTTCAGGGTCATCAAGTACAACTGCCTCATTTTATAAAGGAGAATACTGATGACATTCTACTAATTTCATTGAGTTCTATAATTAAAAAACTAGCTCAGTGAAATCCATAATAATGTGAAAAATTGATCTAGACACATACTTTGGGAGAGCAAAGTGGATGAAAAGTGTATATTGTCCGGAGTGTGGCAGGCAGCTTGATGGGGCTGTAATTTTATATGGACATCAATGTGTATGTACTTTAGACAAATGCTTCAGATGGACTTCAGATATAAAGCACTCTATTCCTCTTGGGAAACTATGTCATGCTTTTACTGATCCCCAAACTGCCCACTGCTACAGAAGTCCTTCTCTTTAACACAACTATTTACACAGAGATGCTATATAGTTATGAATTGTGAAACAGCACAATCTCAGAAGAATTTAAAAAATAAGAACTGCCTCCCAAAAAAAAGAATGGAAAAAGATATATAGTGGTGGTATCCTATTGCTAATAATGACTTGCTTAAGAGAAGTGGTCCAAAAGACCTTTATATATGAGCAGGAAAAAAGATGGACTGTTCAGAAAGTGAGGATGAGAGACAACCGATGGATGGCCAGAGTAGACTGATGCCCCATAGATACCAAAGGAATAAATGGAGGATCTTCCGGGAATAGAGGAGTTTTTTTGCACTGAATCTATGGGTAAACATGAATAAGAATCAAACAATAAAGAGCTATGGATGGTTTGTGAGTTTCATTAGTGGGAATAGTACCTACACTGGTGGGTCCATATGAATATGGATCCATAGAACGAAATGTCAAAGCAGTCCTAATACTTTCCAACACTGGGAGTGTAACAAGTCAGACCTCATTCAAGCTCACGATTGGAATCAAATGAGATATTCACAGACCATCTAGCAGTGAACAACTGGAGGGTTACTTAACCACAACATGGAAAGGATGTTCAGCAGGAATATCGTATTGATTCCGGAGAATTCAGCTTTCCTGTCTCTATGCTGGCCATGCTGGTGCTAGTTAACCCTGACTGAGGTGCTGTTGACTCCTCGTTTGGTGGCTTTTGTACACAGGCCACCAGGAAGCTATATCAATAGTTAGGACCTTCGTCTTTATTCCAATTAAGTCTCAAGTGTGATTTCAATACCTTTAAAGGAAAAAAAAAGGAGTCTGTGTGAGCTAGCGCCTTAGGAAAAACTAGCCCAGCCTATGTGGAAGGGAGGATAATAGGTACTATTTCTCTACAACACAGAGATGCATGATACTCTAGTAAGATTTGCCTTATTAACTCAGAAAAAATTATATCCCAGTTCTAAAGCTAAGGTTCTATCACCTCATAGACCAATTAGCTTCTGAAAGACAAAGCGTCTGTTTCTCAGGCACATATTGCTCCTCTGAACCCAGGTACCCATCTGTCTTAAAAATATATGCCATTAGTTACTATGATGACCAAGTAAGTATGGTTGGATCAGAGCTCAACTATCAGTCTTATTGGAAAAACCACTCAGTGCTCATGTCTTATTGACAACAGATCAGTAGTATTGCCTTTGTAGATAATAATAATATAATTCACCTTTTTATATAGTGCTTTACAGCTTACGTAGTATATTATAAACATCTTCTCATTTGATCCTTACGATAGCCCTGGGAGATAGCCAGGACCTAAATTCACATCTGATTCCAAGTCATGAGAGCATTCCTCTACAACATGGTATTTCCAAAGGATATGATGTGGGTCTGTGCATGCATGTATGTGTAAGTATTAAGAGATGCCTAGGGCTGGGATGCAGTTAAAGAATGTCACCTAAGATTCCGGAGTACGTAAGCATAGTCTTAGCTTTAGTGACTGTGCTCTATATATCTTCTATCAGCAGTACGTTCCTCTAAAATACTTATGACCTTTAATACATGTTGTGCAGTAATAAGGAAGAAATCTAATGCAACTTGAGTATTTAGTTTGAGAATGAAGTACACTCTCATTTTGGTTTCCAACTTCATCAAGAAGAAATTATGCTGAGACAAAAGGCTGATGAACAAAAGATTGCAACATGACAACCAGTGGTATACGTTGCAATTCTAGGCAGTAATAATAAAATGAATAATACCAATTTATGAGAGGCAGCACAGTATAGTGGAAAGAATTATGGACTTGGAATTGGGAGCTTTGGGTTCTAGTTTAAAAATTTGTGGTAGGAGCCATGCTTGTTTTGTGCTAGGGGCTGTTGCCAGGGGAGATAGCAAGCCTGGCATGCCTGCTCACTGTGAAGGGCAGGATTGCATGTGTGGCCTGCTGTGGACAAGAACAGAACCTCTTCTTATTTTTCCTTTCACTTTCTACTCCCTTGATCTCATTTCTTGATAGTTTCTCCTGGTGCTTTATATACAAGCCGGGTTGCAACCCAGACACAGCTCTAGAAGAAAGTCCTAGACTGGTTCTTTCTTTTTTTATAATTAATCAATTACTTTTTAGTTTTCAACATTCACTTCCATAAGATTTTGAGTTCCAAATTTTCTCCTCTTCACTCCCCTCCCCCCACCCCAAGACAGTGTGCAATCTGATACGAACTGTACAAATACATTCATATTAAACATGTTTTCACATTAGTCATGTTGTAAAGAAGAATCAGAACCAATGAGAGGTACCATGAGAAAGAAGAAACAAAAGAAAAGAAAAGAAAAGAAATGAAAGAGCAAATAGTATGATTTGAACTTCATTCAGACTTCATAGTTCTTTTTCTGGATGTGGATAGCATTTTCCATCATGACTCTTTTGGAGTTGTCTTAATCCTTGCATTGCTAAGACGGGGTAAGGCTATCAAAGTTAGTCATTGCACAATGTTGCTATTACTATGTACAATGTTCTCCTGGTTCTGCTTACTTCACTCAGCATCAGTTCATGTAAGTCTTTCCAGGTTTTTCTGAAGTCCTCCTGCTCATCATTTCTTATGGAACAATAGTATTCCATTACATTCATATACCACAACCTGTTCAGCCATTCCCCAATTGATGGGCATCCCCTCAATTTCCAATTCTTGGCCACCACAAAAAGAGCTGCTATAAATCTTGTTTGTACATGTGGGTCCTTTTCTCATTTTTATGATCTCTTTGGGATGCAGAAGTGGTATAGCTGGGCTAGACTGCTTCTTTAAAGGGGAGGGAAAGCTGTTGCTTGAGAGAAGGATGAAAAGGCCTAATATAGGGGGAGTGGTTATTAGCTGCTTCACCTGTCGATCTCTTTGCTGCCCTCTGAGAAATATTTTCCTAATCTAGCTGATTGCTGTGCTGTTTCTGCAGAAGGAGAAAGAAGGAGATCTTCTTTCCTTCTAAATGGATTCTTTTAATCTATTATTAGTAAAGTTGGTTTAGCTGTATTGTATGGACCACAAGTGCATCCTCATTAGATTTTGATTCTCGTGCCTGAAGTGAATGGACTGCCCTAGTTTAGGCCTAACCCAGAATATAACTTTAGTTGCATGTTACCATTATTCAGTTGTTTTTCAGTTGTGTCTGACTCTTTGTGATCCCATTTGGGGTTTTCTTGACAAAGATACTGGAGTACTTTGCCATTTCCTTCTCTAGCTCATTTTATAGATGAGGAAAAATGAGGCAATCAGAGGTGAAGTGACTTGCCCAGCGTCACCCAGCTAGGAAGTATCTGAGGCTGAATTCGAACTCAGATCTTCCTGACTCCAGGTTTCAAAGAGGACTCAGGATCTGAGCTGAGCTCTGAAGGAAAGTAATGTTTCTGAAGGACTAAAATGAAGCAGTGAATTCCAGGAATGGGGATGGAGGTAGGAGCAGTTAATTCAAGGGAGCAAAGGCTGTAATATGATAATACCTCGCATGTATATAGCCCTTCAAGGTCTACAAAGCACTTTACATTTCATTTGATCCTCACCACAACCCCATGAGATAGGTACACTTATCATCCCCATATTACAGATGGGGAAAGTGAGGTTGAGAGAGTCACAAAGCTAAGTAAAGATGCAAAGCAGACTTTAACTCAGGTCTTACTAACTCAAGATCAAACACTCTATTCACAGCTCTGCTCAGTCATGGAGGATTAAGAACATCACGTTTGGTGTTAGTGACCACATGAAGGGAAGGGCTGGGAAATAAGGCAGGAAAGGTAAGCTAGGGCCAGATTGGTTGGGTAATCAAAGGAGAATAGATTTAGAGGCCAACTCTCTCATTTTACAGATGAGGAAACTGAGGCACAGAGAGTTTTTTTTTGTTTTTTTTTTGTTTTTGTTTTTTGTTTTTTTGATATTGCCTTGCCCAGTACCAAAAAGCTAGTAAATGTCTGAGGCAGGACTAAAATTCAGGTCTTCAAGACTCCAGGCCCAGAACTCTATCCACTGTGCCACCCCAGCTTCTTCTAGTCAGGGGGAAAATGTCTAGAAAAATCCCAGATGCAACAGGGAGCCGCTAATAACTTTTGAGTAGGCAAACGACATGATCATACCTCTACCCTGAGAAGAGCAGCTTTATGGAAGATTAGAGAGGGGAGATGTTGGAAGCAAGAAGACCAATTGGGATGCTATTATAGTAGTGTCAAAAAGGAGCAAAGAAGGCCTGACCTAGAGCATTAGCAATGTGAGAGGAGAGAAGGAAATGGAAGGCAGAGATGTCATGGAGGCATTATCAAAAGGATTTGGCAAGTAGGAAATGAAGGAGGTAAATGGTAATGGTAAGGAGGTAAATGGTACACTAGGACCTCAAGTAAACTGGGTGAAGAGTGAGGAAGGAAGGGAAGGGAAGGACATAAGCAACTATAAAACACCTACTTTGTGCCAGGCACTGTGCTAAGCACTTTTAAAATATTATCTCATTAAAAAAGGAAAAAATTGGGGCAGCTAGGTGGTGCAGTGGATAGAGCACCGGCCCTGGAGTCAGGAGGACCTGAGTTCAAATCCAACCTCTGACACATAATGCTTACTACCTGTGTGACCCTGGGCAAGTCACTTAACCCCATTGCCTAGCCAAAAAGACAAAAAAAAGAAAGAAAAGAAAAAGAAAGAAAAAAAGAGAAGGGTCAATGAGAGAACTCATGACAAAAATAAAACTCAACTCAATAAAATAGATTTGAAGCTTTTTTGTGGTGGCAAAGAACTAGAAACAAAGTATACGCCCATTTATTGGAGAATGATTGAACAAATGGTGGCATTTGAATACAATGCAATATGATTGTGTCATAAGAAATAACAAATATGAAAAATTCAGAGAGCCATAGGAAGATTTGTATGAACTCATACAGAGCAAAGAAAGAAAGAACCCCCACTGGAAAGGAACTAAACAGAATCAAGAAACTCGGGTACTCATCTCCGGTTGACCGCTAACAATACGTGCCCATGAGGAAGTCATTAAACCATTCTGGGTCTCAGTTCCTTCACTTATAAAATGACGTAGTTGATTAGACTAAATTAGGGATTCATAAATGGGGGGAGGGTCTCTAAAATAAAAGAAAATTGATAAGTGTATTTCAATATACTACGTCCAACGATTGATTTTATAACCCTTCTACGTCTTGGCAGTCTGTTTTTATGAGTTTCCATGGTCATGATGATGATGATGATGATGACAATGATGATCACCATCATCATCAACTTGTAACTGAACTCATAGAGATGAGCCTGTCCTAACTTAGCTAGGCTAGTCCTCAAGTAATGGACCCAACCTGAGAGATCTTGTGCTTCACTGTCAGAGCCTTGAAGAATGTAGGATCACTTCCACACCACAAGGGGCCATCAGAATAGGACCTGAGTATACACAAAAGTATTGAACCTCTACAAAAGTCAGTTAAACTGTGACTTTCATGAATTTGGTGCCTGAAGTCAAAAGCTAGGGAAAGGCATTGATTGGTTTATGAGAAGTTGAGATTTTATCACGACTAGCTCTAAAAATAAAACTTCATCAACCTGAGAGTTTTGTTTTGTTTTTACTTGGCTCAGCTCCTAGCGTGGTGTATATCTGAAACTCACCAACATACAAAATCTGTATAGGCAGCATGTCTCTTTCCTTAATTAGGACACTGTCACCCTCTCATCCAATTGAGAGAACCTTCTGGAGTGGACTACGATATATTTAAGCCTCAGATTTTCAAAACACTTTTCATGCTATTTGACACAAATGAATCCGTCCTGTAAAAATAAAATTTTCAGTCTTTCCAGATGTGGTAGCCTCCCTTCTAACAATCAAATCACATGTGGCTCCTTTAGTAAACATTGAGGGTACATTAGGTTCAGGTGACTGTCTTGGATCAGGACATATAAAAAGCACTAAACAGGTAGAGAGAGCTGTACATACATGAGATCATTTAATGCAAAGAACTTTACATGAATTAGTTTGTCTGATGTTTACAATAGCTTTGTGGGATTTGTGTCCCAGTTCTGAAACTTATTTGATGTACAATCCCGGAGAAGCCATTTCACCTCTCACATTCCTCATCTGTAAAATGGGACTGATAAAGCTTATTCCACCTACCTCATAGGTCTTTTGTAAGGCAAGTGCTTTTAAAATTCCAGTTGTTGTAATTGGCATAATAGTTGACATGCGTGTGTATAAAATATGTATATATATGTACATATATCTCACTTTATAGCTTACAAGACCCTTTACATGCCTATTCTCATGTGAGCCATATCAATAAACCTGTGAAATAGCCATCACGGATATTATCATATCCATTTTACAGATGAGGAAACTGAGGCCCATGATCAAATAGCTAATAGGTGTCAGAGGTAGGATTTAAGCCCATGTCTCCCTGATTCCAGGTCTGCACTCTGTTCAATATGCCAAGCTGTCTCTCACTACATACTATGTAAATGTAAGTTATTGGGTAGAACAAGCATTGTTACAAAGGTGTGATGCCATAGCTCATGTCCCCAAGCTCAGGTCTACGTGAATCAAGTTCAGTCTTGGCGACATCTCAAATATCTCTTTTTTGATCATGCCCCCAGCTAGGTTTCCCCCTGGTAACCTCTGGATTTGGCTTAACTCCCCCAAGTTCTCTCTTGGGGCTATAAGAATATACCTATAAGAACATATCCCTGAATATGGATAAAAGGGACCTATTTCCTGCAGAAAGATTCAGCCTAAACTTTTATATTGGAGACAGGATAACCTTTATTTTCCCCCCCAAAGAACCCTCCCTTATAACAAAGAATTGCGCAGGTAAACAAAACAAATCAACATACTGGCCATGCCTGACAACATATGCCTCATTTTACAACTGTAGATGACCACCTCTCTGTCAGGAAGAGAGAGCCACCCTTCACTCAAAATAAAATAGGTAAATTCAAAGAATGAAGTTGAGATTAGTCATCATACTGTTTAGAGTTCTGATGTCTTTCAGTGCTGTTTTCCTTACATTTTTGTGGTCATCATGTAAATTGTTCTTTTGGTTCTGTTGACTTCACTTTGCATCGGTTGGGGCAGGTCTTCCCAAGTTCCTGAATTCTCCATACTCTTTGTCTCCGAGAGCAAAATAACATTCCATTACATCCACGTACGTTATATTCATCAAAACTGG
The DNA here is from genome assembly GCF_900497805.2 of Vombatus ursinus. NCBI lineage: Eukaryota > Metazoa > Chordata > Mammalia > Diprotodontia > Vombatidae > Vombatus > Vombatus ursinus. Next base: position 6,350,938 of record NW_020954562.1, read on the forward strand.
TTCAGTGATCTGCCAGTTGATGGTCACCCATTTCTACTTTTTTTACTCTCACAAATAGTATTGCTACAAGTATATATGGGACCTTCCCCTCTGTCTTTAACTTCTTTGGTGTATATCAATCAATCAATCAATACACATTTGTTCAGCACCTACTATGTACCAGGCACTGTGATAAATGTTGGGGATACAAAAAGAGGCAAAAGATAGTCCCGGCCCTTAAGGAGCTTACAATCTAATGGGGCTTATAATCTATATGTCTAGTGGTGGCAACCTTGAATCAGAGTGTGTATAATTCATTAACTTTTCTACTATCCAAATAGCCCCATATTGTTTTCTAGAATTGTTGATCAAATTTCTACCTTCACTGATAGGGTTTTAATGTATCTGTCTTGTCATAGCCCATCTGACATTTGCCATTTTCATCTTTCGTTATCTTTGTTAAACCGGCAGGTATGTGGTGAAACCTTAGGGTTGTTTTAATCTGTATTTCCCTTATTATTAGTGATAATGAGACTTACTGGTCTGTGCCTCATTTCTGGGTTGGTTTTTTTTTTTTTTGGTCTAGGCGATGGGGTTAAGCTACTTGCCCAGAGTTGCACAGCTAGTAAGTGTTATGTGTCTGAAGCCGCATTTGAACTCAGGTCCTCCCGAATCCAGGTCTGGTGCTCTATCCACTGTACCACCTAGCTGCCCCACTATGCCTTGTTTCTGCCAAATGCCTTTCCAGTTTCACCTGAGGTTCTTTTATAAGAGGATCCCTTTAGCCAGTCATTCTAATTTGATTTCTATGTTTCTATTCACTAGTAGTTATTCAATACCACGTTCACTTGCTCTGATGTCTTGCTGTCCCATTCTATTTCAATGATCACTTTTCTATTGTTTAACTAGTATCAACTATTTTTGATGATGATTGCTTTGTAATGCTTTGATATCTGAATTTCCATTGAATTCAGCAAATTTTTTTCAAGCACCTTGTGAGTCCTAAAAGATGCTTGATAAATATTCATTGAATTAATTTAAAATCCAGAAAATTCATTAAGATTTAAGGGCTAGGCACACTAAGGATACAAAGGCAAAAGCAAAAACAAAAACAAAACAGTTCCTGCCTTCAGGGAGTTCACATCCTACTGGGAGATACAAAATGTGAACTAGTAAGAAATTTCTCCAACATGGAGAAATTTTCAATGGAGAGGTATTGTGTTATAGTGGATTGAGAGCCAACTTCAAACTAGGATCATTTGGGTTAAATTCCTAACTATGAAACACTGGTTGTTGGATGCTCGGCAGGTTGCTTAACCTCACAGTGTCCTAGACAATTTTCTAGGACTATAAGTTACTGAGAAGGCAGAGATCAACATCTATATGAGTTTCCTAATTAGGAAACCAATGAAATCATAACTCTAGGCCCTATCTTAGGAGAAAAGCCACTGCATTTGTAAGTTAAGAAACTTTTAGTATTATTTGACATGTACTGTTCTTTTCTTCCTTCCTTCCTTCCTTCCTTCCTTCCTTCCTTCCTTCCTTCCTT
>NW_020954562.1:6352475-6356396 GCF_900497805.2 Vombatus ursinus
CTTCCTTCCTTCCTTCCTTCCTTCCTTCCTTCCTTCCTTCCTTCCTTCCTTTCTTTCTTAACAAGAAAGAGAAGGAAGAGAGAAAGGGAATCGGGGATAGAGCAGGGATGGGGAGAGAACAGAGTAGAGGAGGTTAGGCTTTGGTGGAGTGAGGATGGGGAAGAAAATTCAGGAAGGATAAGAGAGAGGGATCCAGAATTCACGATATGGGTTGTGTGGAGGAGTATGACTTCTTAAATTTGATACCTTTAGAGTGCAAGCCTTTTAAACCTAACACAGACACTTGTTCTGAGTAAAGAACTTTGACATTTGGCTGTAAAACTGCTTACACTACCACATTAAAAATCTACAGTTAGCTCAAGCTGAAGGATATATCAAGTTTCACACATTCCAAAGATTTCTTTGCTAGTCTTTGCCACCTGAGGCACCAGCCGCCTGCAGCCAGCATATTTAGGTGACATATTAAAGAACATTTTCTCAGAAATTTCTTCAAATCACAAGCACCTTCCATTGCCACCATTAACACTGGTAGCTAGATGTGACAAGGCAGCAAGGCATCAGGAATTGGCCACCTCTGGTAGTTAGCATCTTAATACTGGACATAAACTGCATTTTTGAGCTTTGATAACCTAGGAATCTGAGACCTCCGATAGGCATATGTGTGAATCTCCATAGAGCTGGAGGAGATCTGCCTATCACCTTCCCATTTCAGAAATCTGCCTCTTGCTTCCACATTCCAGAAATCTAGTGTGCAAGAGTAAAATGTAGAATATTTATGCTACCACAGGGTTATTATAGAGATCAAATGAAATAACGCACATAAAGCACTTTGTAACCATAAAGCATGATTATTGTTATTGGATGTGGCAAGTTCTGATCACCACTGGAAAAAAAAAGAAAGAAAGAGGAAATTGACCTCATATTACTAGTCAGGAAATGGCTGGTTACAACCCCAAGAGTTATATCAGAATTAGCTGTCTGTCCAAATGCACTTAAGTCATTGACTGGTTATCTCAAAGGTCAATACCAAATTAAAAGAAAGGATAACTTTGAGAAGACACTGCATGAGATTATAGTAGCCTCATCCAACCTATTTAAATAAACTCTTGACTCTGGGGGGGGGGAAGGAAAATGGATAAAAATAAAGACATGGACCCTGATTATCATTTCTTAGAGGTCTAATCAGTGTACAGCAATTGCCACAAGGAAAAAAAACAAGACTTGAGAAATGACCTGAGTCATTCAAGACTGACCTTCAGTATCTAGTTCTCTGTGTGAAGAAGTATAAACAACACTTAACATACAGTAAGAAAGAACAGCTGGACCTGATATGAAGAAATTCATGCCACATAAGGGACAATTTTAAAAGTGTCCAAGGATCAGTTTTCAAGATTTCTAAGAGGGGAACATTCTAAAAGAATGGAAGAGATCATAAGTGGCACTATTTTTATTTTAAAGGCAATGGAGAAGATAGAAGCAACCACCGAATGTTGAGTCTCCTTTCTTGTGGTTTATGCATGCATAGAGGGTATCCTTAATGAAAACAAAAGAAGGGAAGAGGCCAGCTTTGCAGCGGAAAATGTCCTGCATTTGGAGTCTGGAGATCTGAATTCACATCTCAGCCCTGCACTTACTACCTGGGAGGCCTTGGGCACAGCAACCTCTCGGTTCCAAATGGCCTCTGAGGTTCTCTCAGCTGTGGTCCTATGATCCTGTGAGACCTGTTGATGTTCATAATCACGTAAGTGACTGAAGTGTAGAGAGTATAATATTAAGTTGTGCATGCTGAAGCAGCTGGAGTGCAGAACTTAAAAGTCAGGATGATCTGGGTTCGAATAGTGCCTCTGGTAATGGGAGTAAAGACATGGAAGTAATAAATCAGATGGTGCAGCCAGGAGGTAGAGTAATTCAGTTTGTTGGAAGTACAGAGCATGTAGATAAGAATATTATGAGATAAGGTCGGGAAGATACTGTGGCCCCAGAATGTGAAGGTTCTTGAATGCCAATCAATGGAATTGACTTTTCCTTGGTAAGTAATGGGGAGCCATTAAGGATTTTTGAGTAAAGGAGTGACATGACTAGATCTATGCAGTGTGGTCTTCTAGTCCTACAGGGGGCATGATACAGTGGAAAAAATAGTAAACTTGAAAATGGGAGAGACCCATTTCAAATCCCTCTTTCTCTACCACCAATCCACCTTCAACACTGAGCACATCCATGTTAAGTCATTTAACTTGTCTGTATTTCTGTTTCTACATATTTAGTATTAGATAAATACCTATAGTAGATACTATACAGTTTTGTGAACAGATATCAAATGAGACAATGGATATAAAGTGTTCTGTAAACCTTTAAGGGCTATGGAAATTATTCTGGCAAAGTTAAGAAAGATAGATTAGGAGGAAGAGGGCAAAGGTGGAAAGACTTGTTAAGTGACTATTGCAATGGTCTGAGGCACATGGTAATGACAGCCTTCTGATGGGGGAAGAGACAGGAAGAAGAGAGAGCAGGGAAAAGATATAAGAGGAAATGAAATAAGGGGTTTATAAATGATTAGTCAGCAAAGGTGAGGGAAAAGGAAGAATCAACAAGCAAAATTTTGAGCATTTTACTAGGAGACCGGTGATATCAATGACAGAAAGTATCCTGAAGAAAAAGAGCAGGTTTTTTTGGGGGGGGGGGGGGACGGGGAATGTAATGTTTTGCTTTGGGACAAATTGAATTTGAGGGACTCCTGGAACGTCTAGGTAGAGTATGCAGGTGGAATGCAAGTCTGGAGTTCAAAAGGTATCAAGGCTCTGAATGTAGATTTATGAGACATTTGCAAGTAGGTCATTGAAAATATGAGAATGAATGAGACTTCCTTGAGTGAGAATTGAGAGAGAAGATGAGAAAATAGACAATGACAATCCTCTGGGGAATACCAACCTTAAGGACTGGAAAGAAAACGAAGCCCCTGAAAAAAAGTCAGAGAAGGAGTGGTCAGAGAGGCAGAAGGAGAACCAGGAAAAAAGTGTTTTCTGAGACCAAAAGGGGAGAGATTAAGAGGGAATGCTCAACAATATCAATGCTGCAGAGAAGTCAAGAAGAGACAATGACAATCCAATGGGGAACACCAACCTTTTAAACAATTTTATTTTTGGCTATTCTACCCGTATCTCCCGCCTATAAGTCTTCTGAAGTTTCTTACAATGAATTAATATTCTGCTCCATTCATATACTATAGGTCATTTAGCCACTCCCAGATTGATGAGTATCCCTTTAGTTTTCAGTTGTTTGACAGAACAACAAAAGCAGTTACAAATATATTTTAAAGTTTATTTTTATTCTGAACTTAACAAACACCAAACAAAATGGGCATTTCCATAGATGTAGTAGAACAAAAGATTGTATATTAAACTCTAGATTATGACAATGTACGGATTGTTTCTCAAGTACATGATAAGCTCAGTCTGTAGCTTTCAAAACTGTCCTGCTTATTTATGGTTCTTCCTGGCTTTCCTTCCTTCTTTTCTCTTCATTGTTTTAAAAAAAGATGCCTGAGTGACCCCTCCCCTCCCCTTCTCTCTCTTTCCCTCCCTTCCCTTTTTCCCTTACCTCTTCCCCTTCCCTTTCCCCTTCCTCCCCCTTTTCCCTTCTTCTTTCCCTTTCATCATTTCTGTAACTTATGGTGAATTGGATTTAAGTGACTGAGATTTAAGCTGTGCAGTCACCAACCTCACACTCACTTAAATCCAATTCACTAGCAAGTCAGGCAATCATCTTCCTGATGGCATGGTCCTCTTTAAGAATGAAGGACAAACAACAACCTGTGAGCAGTAGGAGATGCTCCCCTGGGGACCCATGACCAGTTCCAGTTGGGCAATGTAGCTCTTTCCTTCCTTCCTTCCTTCCTTCCTTCCTTCCTTCCTTCCTTCCTTC
>NW_020954562.1:6356406-6376738 GCF_900497805.2 Vombatus ursinus
TTCCTTCCTTCCTTCCTTCCTTCCTTCCTTCCTTCCTTCCTTCCTTCCTTCCTTCCTTCCTTCCTTCCTTCCTTACCCTCTTCTCCCTCACTCCAGTCTCTCCCTCTTCTTCCTCTTTCCTTTCCCTGTGTCCACATAGGATATTATACCCTTACCTGTGGGTACTCTGCCCAAAGGAAGGAAAATTTTGATCACTGAAACCTTGAAAAATATCTTGGGGTTTATAGGCTAGATTTCTTTCTTAAGGACTATTCCTTAAACCCAAATCACTCTGGCTCTCATTGACTGGCCAACAATAGGTCCTAGTCCAAGCCCCACTTGGTCATTGTTTGGGCCCTGATGGCTCAGAGTGAATGTATATAGCAATTGTTTCTATTTTGGCCAGAAACCCTAAGGATCTTCTCCTACTAGACTGATTTTTTTTAAGTAGGCAAAAAAGTCCATTCTTTTCCATTTCTTACCTAATGTTAAGAGGACCATCTCCAGTCGTCCTGATTTATATCTTGCCACTAGATCCGGATAGCTCCAGAGGAAAGAGTGAGACTGGTGACTTTTCACAGCCCTGCCTCACTTAAATCCAATTCGCTTGTAAGTCAGGCCATCACCTTCCTGATGCTACGGTTCTCTCTGAGAATGAAAGACAAACAGCAACAACTTATGGTCAAAGAGACATGCCTGTGGGCACTGAGTGGTCAAGAAACTTGTCCATCATCACACAGCCAACTATTTTAGAGTCAGGACTTGAACCCAGAATGCAAAGCCAGCTCTTTATCCACTAAATCACACTGCCTCGTGTATGTGTGTGTGTGTGTGTGTGTGTGTGTGTGTGTGTGTGTGTGTGTATGAAAATTAATTATTTTTCAAAGATTTCATCTTACTGATATAACCTATAAAGAGGAGATGAGTGAACTCTATTAAAACAGATATAATATCTCATCACCAGCACAGTGTTTCTGTACAGAGTAGATCTTTAATAAAGGTTTGATGAATGAGGGAGTTTTAGAAGGGTGTAAGTCTTCATTCCTAGAATAAAAAGGAGGACTTTTTTCATTGTTTTTTGGGGGAGTAGAGGGAAGAGAAAGGAAAAGCTATCTTTAATACTGGACAATAATGTGGAATGGTTACTTTTAATGTCGTTAACCTGTTATCCCTGTGTAAAGTTGGGGCATAGTAAGCATATTTGATTTTATCATAGCTACCAAATAAGTCTATAAATAATTAGAATGGGGAAAAAAGATATCAAATTAATTTACAGGTCTGCAGATTTTTAGCTTTCTCAAGTATGCTGCTTATATTCTTTTAAAAAGAGGTAACATGGTATAGCACCTAGATTGCTGACTGTGGAGTTAGGCAGATTTGGGTTCAAACTCTGGCTCTGACAGTAGCTGAGTGACCAAGGGCAAGTCACTAAACTTCTCTGCACCTCAGTTTCCTCATCTGAGAAATGGGGTTAAAGTCTTTCATATCCACCTCGCAGGAGAGTTATGAGAAAATGTGTGTAAAGTGCTTTGCAAATCTTACAAAACTTTATAGAAAAACTCCAACTCTCTGTTGCTTCTTCCCTTTTATCCATGGCTCTCAGGAGCAGGTTTAAGGTACAATTCTTCTTTAATGGGGTGGCTAAAGACGAACTTTCATAAATAAACTCAGACCCAAAGAACTTCTACAAGGAAGCTAAGGCCAGAGAGAATGTCTTTGGCTGAGTTAGGAATATAATTCAACCTATGTTCTTAATCATTTGACAACACATTTTCTATAATGGAATCACAAAGACAAATCACAAAGTGGTATGTGTACTGCTAAGCCATGACTGACAGGCAAATGTTCTGAAACACTTAGAAAACCACATTTATTCTCTAGAAATCTGCTCATTAACAAGTTCCTGAGTACCATATTTGGTGAGGGAGGCCTTGGCAAGTTTTGTAAACTGTCTTCGACTTGCAGTCAGAAGAGATTGTATTTACAATTTCAATTTATTCTTCAGTTATGTGCATTAAGTAGCATTGTTTCAATGGACCTCACTGTGTCAAACTGTTATTGCTGGCATTTAAATGCAAGTGTGAGGTCAAGAAGAATAGAAAACACAAAATAAAATTCTCAGCAGGAATTCCTGCCATCCTCCCTAGTCCTAACATTTAATTTCCTAAGGAAATCTTTCTGGGTAGATGGAATAGCTTGAATTTTGCTCTGGTTTCTGATGGTGGCTTCAAGAATACTCTATTAGTGTTCTGTTCAGCAGTATCTATTCCATTTATCTGAGAGAACTTTTGCTTGGTAAATGTTCACTTGAAATACTTTCCTTTGATGGGTCATTGGATTTGTGATCTCAGAGTGCAATTCCTCCAGCAGTGCAACCCTTCTCCTATGACACTTGTCCCTTCCCTCTCATAAATCCTCCACAGGGGGTCTATCCAATGCTCCAGTTTGCCTTCCTCTAACTTTCTTTCTTCTTTTTTAAAAAGCATTTATTTCATGCATACCAATGTCAAACTTGGATTGTTCAATCGTTTTTCATCTGGGTCTGACTCTTTATGACCCCATTTGGGCTTTTCTTGGCAAAGATACTGGAGTGGTTTACCATTTCCTTCTCCAGTTTATTTTCCAGATGAAGAAACTGAGGCAAACAAGGTTAAGTGACTTGCACAGGGACACACAGTAAGTATCTGAGACCAGATTTGAACTCGGAAAGATGAATCTTCCAGACTCTAGGCCTGGTGCACTATCCACTGTACCACCTAGCTACATGCAAAAACTTGGACTACCCATGTGTTATCCTTCATTCCCATCACACATGTGGCTCACCTGCTTTTCCCATCATATGGTATTAAGATAAAATCTTTTATGTTATTTCTTATGCACAAATCACTATTGGAAATATGTTGCAGATTACTTATGCCCAGCATATATTATGCTTATCACTGACCTTTGTATCACCCACAATTTTGATTCTTTGAAGATTGTGGTATTCCACGGTTCACAGACATATAGCATCACCAGGGGGAATATTAGTGTTAAAAAGTGGCTTATTATATGTAAGTGCCAAGGTACTTATGTGAAATAAGCTATTTAACAGTAGCACTATGGCTCCCATGGACTTAATGAAAATCTTTGTCCTTGGCATAACCATGGAGAGGAGGCCCACAGTGAAAAGTGTTAAATCTTGAGCTTTTATTCCATCCTGGGTCTTCGTTACAGAACCTTCTTCAGAAAAGCAAAAGCTATCAGAGACATCTCCATTCTGGGATCTCATTTCCATCATGCTTTTTGAACTTGGGTGCCTGGATGCCTTAAGAAGGAACGAATCACCACAATATGCAAAAGAGTGCGAAGCACCCTAATAGTGTTTGTCTTTTAAAAGTAAATTGTTTATGTGGTGCTGAAAATGGAGGTTGGGATTAAATTGGCTTCAGGTTAATGATAGGATGAAGATCAATGTCATGTAGCAAAGGATGCTTCTTGCCTTAGCAATAATTAACACTGAATGATGAGTAAAGTTCACATAATTGTAATGAGATATGCTATGGCGTTCAGCCCACCCAAAGGCCAATGTTAGGTGGCTTCATATGGTTAGAGGTAAGTAAGTAGGATTCCCTAATAAAAATGATGCAAATAGACATAATATGCGCATCATTGTGACCCAGGGTTAATGGTAGACACCATAATTACATATAAAGATTTCATAGAGTAGATAGCAAATCTGGCATAATGTAGTGGAAAGAACTAGAATCAGATGACCTTGCCTCAAACGCTAGCTCTATTCCTACCTATGTGACCTTCTGTGAATCAGGGAACCTCTCTAGCTCTCAAGTTTTCTGTTAAATGATAAGGGGGATGAACTAATTGATCTATGAGGTTTCTTTCAGCCTTCAATGTTATTCTCTGAAATGGTTAAAAAGTGCCACCATGGAGGTCATTTAACTCCAGGGCTTCTTCATGGTAGAAAACATAGTTTCCCCAATCCCTGGATGTTGGCTATTATTATTATTACTATTATTATCTGTACATAAACCCTTCTTTTCCTGAATGGTACCATCCTTTGTGTAATATATTATCCATTTGCCTCATTCTGATAATGTATTACATTAATGTATCGTTAAGGCAACAGATGTATTAGAGTAACACATTATGAGAACAAAGCACTGTGATAAGGCTATATTTCTCAAAAGGCTATATTTCCCTGCACCACCCAGGGCAGAACAAGCCTAGAAACAGAGGCAGTTGAATAGGACAAAAGGTAAGCAGGACCATCTGGTTTACCAGTATAAGTGTAGATGCCTGATTTTATTGGGCTTTTGACACATCAGCTTCATCCTCCTGCTTCCTGGAAATTTCCTCTCTGAAAAGAAATTGGGTAGAAAGGAATTATCCTGTGAGTGAAGAGGACTTGCAGATAGTAAATCTCTCTCTCTCTCTCTCTCTCTCTCTCTCTCTCTCTCTCTCTCTCTTTCTCTCTCTCTCTCTGTTATAATATTTCTGGGAAGGTGATCCTCTGTGCATAAACATCAGCCCCACTGTACAAGGTGGTACAAGGTGGTACAAGGTAGTGAAAGGACCCAGTACAGAATGGCAGCTGTAGTGATTTTAATGATTGGTCTCCACTATAAGTGTCACAACTCTCTCAACACCTTACAAAGTACTCAAATTTTAGCACAGGTGAAATCAAATTTTATAGAAGCTATAAGCACTTAGTGAAAATACTAAAGGAAAATCAGCACTCTTGTGTGTGTGTGTGTGTGTGTGTGTGTGTGTGTGTGTGCGTGCGTGCGTGTTGCTGCTAGGATAAAAATCAAACTCCTGTGTTTGGCATTTAAAATCCATCACAATCTGGCTTCAAGCTTTTTTTCCCACATTCATTACATAGTGCTCTTTTTCGTACACTTGATGTTCCAGGCAAGATGGTGAACTTGCTGCTCTCCACACATGAAATCCTATCTCCCTCCTTTGTGACTGCACAGGCTGTCCCTTTCTTGTATGGAGTGCATTCCCACCTTCCCCGTTTCATGGAATACCCAGATCTCATCAAGGCTCAAGCCTTTCTAACTGGATGTCTCAGAGAAATCTCAAACTCCACATTTTCAAACCACAACTCATTGCCTTTGACCACTATTCAGCAAAAGGGAAAGTGAAAATCTGCATGTTTACACCTTAGAGGTGGTCTTACAAGTATTTCCTCTCCTCTGCACAGATCAGATTTCTTCTACTGCATTGTTGGAGGAGTGATGACATAGAAGTTCTTATTAATTAAGTTTGCCAGGCATGGTGTTACACATCTGTAGTCCTTGCTTTTAGAGAGGTTGAGGCCAGTGGATTGATTGAGTTTGAGAGTTCTAAGCTGGAGTAGGTCTAAAGCCAATCAGGTATCTGTACTATCTTCCAGCAACAAGGTGAGGCCCTGGATGTAGAGGGCCACCAAACCGATCAAGGAGGGGCAAACCAGTCAAAATCGGAAAAATGGAGCAAGTTTAAGTTTCTGTGCAAATTGGCTGTTGAGTGGCCACTGAATTTCTACCCTAAACAAACTAGGGATACTCAAAAATTACTTCATTTTATTTTTTCCAAACAACAAACATTTATTTTCCCTCCTTTTTACTCCCCCTCCCTCAAACCAAACAACAACAATAACAACAAAATGAAAATAAAACCCTCATAACAAATATGCATAGTCGAGCAAAACAAATTCCCACAATGGTCATTCCTAGCAATGTATGTCTCATGCTCCAGTTAAGTCCATCACCTCTTTGTCAGGAGTTGGGTAGCATCAGGATTTGTCATTGTATTGATAAAAAAATTCTCAAGTTTTTTAAAGTTGTTTTGCTTTATAATTTTGTTATTATCACATTAATTATTATCCTAGTTTTGCTAACTTTATTCTGCATTATTTCATCGAGACCTTCTGAGTTTCCTCTGAAAGTATTCATTTCATCATTTTTTATCATGCAATAACATTCCATTACATTCATATGCCATAATTTGTTCAGTCATTCCCCTTTAGATAGGCATTCTCTTAGTTTCCAGATTTTTGCTACTACAAAAAGGGTTACTATAAATATTTTGTACCCATGCATCTCTTTCTTTGATATCCTTAGGGTTATATAAATTCAAATTCTGTAAACAATTAGTAAGCACCTGTGATCTCTAAGTCTCTGTACTAGATGCTGAGGGTACAAAGACAAAACTAGGGAGGGAAAGCTATTGCTCCCTCAAGGAGCTTATGTTCTCCTGGGGAAAAATAGCTGATACTTCGTCTTGTAAAACACTTTACATAGTTCTCTGAGCCTCACAACAACCTGGTGAGGTCAATACTAGAGTTCTTTTGAGAATCAGAAAATATTAGAACAGGAGAGAGAGAATAGATTTTGCTGATGAAGTAGCAGAATCCCAGGGTGGCTAAGTGACTTGCCTCTAGGTCATTCAGCTGTTAATAGCAGGGTTAAGACTAGAATGGAGGTCAATTGATTGCCACTCCACTATTTGTTGTAATTGAGTTGTTTCAGTTGTGTCTGAGGTTCTTTGTGACCCCATATGGAGTTTTCTTGGCAAAGATACTGGAGTGGTTTGCCATTTCCTTCTGCATTTTCAGATGAGGAAACTGAGGCAGAGGGTGATGTGACTTGCCCAGGATCACAGAGCTAGCAAGCAAGTGTGTGAGGCTGGATTTGAACTCAGGTCCTCCTGACTCCAGGCCTGGCATTCCATTCACTACACCCCCTAGCTGCCTTCCACTATACTATGTGGTCTTCTTTAGCTTGCTGTTGTGATTTTGGACAGTCACAATTTCACACACGGTTTGCCTACCGTCTTATTTCTACTCTTCCAATATTCAGCTCAGAGGTTTGGAGTATTACGGGGGTGTATGATGCGTGTAGATGGTGATGCGATAGGTGCCTTGGGTAACAGGATGTGACCATAGCACTACAACCATTCAATGCAATGAGCCCATTGTACTGTGGGGGAAACACTATTGGTTTTGGAGTCATAGGACCTGGGTTTGAATCCAGACTGCTAGTTACCAGCTGTATGACCTGTCAAGTCACTTAACCTCTCCAGGCTTAACCCCTTGTCTCTTAAATGGGTGGACCAGTTTGGACTAGACAGTCTTTAAGGTGTCCTGTAGCCCTAAATCTAGGACACTGATATCCCTTAGGAATTGCCATCCTTGAAAGCAACCAGTTTTCCCTGAAAACAGGACTCGGGGGGGGAGGGGGCAGACAAACAGAAATTTTCTAATTAGCACGGATAGACCAGACAACAAGAATTGTTGCTGAAGATCCCAGGGACAATTAAGTGGGAGGGGCAGAGTCCAGGTTAAAGCCCAGGTGGTGGCTCCCGAGAGAGGACTAGTCACCTGGGTGCTGCCTGTCCCCCCAACCAGGGTGCCCTGATAACGTTAGCATTTCTCCCCTCCCCACAAAAGTCTGCCTCTCGCTTGCTGCTCCAAGAAAGGTCCACCAAGGAAAAAAATATAATGAAGTTGGAGAAGTAACACAAACAGGGTAATCTTGCTACTGCCATGCTACTTCTAATACATTCTTTTAAAAGGCAAACTAAACATAACAAGTTCACGGTTTCATAAATAATCCTCTTTTTTTCGAGTAGTTTTTTACATATTGAAATGATTGTGGTTTTTTTATGATTAAGGTCATAATAAAAAAAGAAAATTGAAAAGAAATTAAAAAAAATGTAATTGCAGCAGTCAGCTGGCTGGAGAACTGGGGGTATCCTCTCTTTTTTCTGGGTGATTACAAAGGTTATTTGGGAGTAGTGATGGGCCTGGATTCATAAATATGGGAGAACTTTATACATGCTGAAACTATTGTGATTGTGAGTCACACACTGCTTTCCTTCCACTGCTGGGATGGGATGCTTGTCTTTTAAATGAACATTTTTCATCAAAGGAAACTCCATAAAAAGATGACAAAGTATCCCAGAAGAGAGAGAATAGATTTTTTTTTCTTTGAGCCCCACCTCTGAGTGAGTTAGTGATCAGAATACATGCCAAACTGATTTCAGTCCTAAAGGCCCCTCTTTCTTATGGGGCTCACTGCAAAGTACTGCCAACCTCAAACAGCACATGCAGCAAATAGCTGTGTGAGAATATATAATTATCTCACAGATGAACTCAGGTCCCAGGCTGAGTGTATACCCAGAGAGGAGAAACAATAGAGTCCAAGAACATGGTTCTCTTCCAGAGGCTCTCAAGGGGGAAAAGGGAGGTGCCCCTTTCAAGCTCAGAGCATTTTCAAGACTCCCTGCCAATGTGTCCTTCATCTCAAAGAGTTCAGCATTAGGTAAGAGGGCCAGTGTTCATATTTCAGCATTGTAGCCCCAGCTCCCTGGAGGGGCACAGACATGTCTATCCCCTGTAGTGCCATTATTTACTTCATTGATTTTTTAATATTTCATAAAATGTGCCCATCTTGATGCTGGGAGCGTACCTCCATTAATTAAAAATTAAACAACAGAGGCAACGCTAGCCATTGAAAGAATTCAGCTCAACACCATCCATTACTCAGGCCGAGCCCATCAACTGTAGTCCAAGGAAAAGATAAATAACTTGTACTAGTTCTTAAAGCACTGTATGGAGCATCCCACTTAAAAAAAAAAAAAAAGACTAAAAGCATTTATTTTATTTTAAAATACATTTTATTGATGCTTTTTGCTTTTACATCATGATCATTTCTGGAAATACTCCCACCCCACTACGGCCATCAGAATAGAATCTTCCCCTTCATAACAAAGAAAAATAGTTAAGCAAAAACCCCCAACAATGATAAAGTTGGACAACGTATGTGATATTTTGTCCAAGTAGCTCCTTATCCCTCTCTGTCTCCTGGCTTCCCCGACTTCCTCCAGATCCCAGCCTAGCATCTCACCTTCTAAAAGAAGCTTTTCCCCTTAATGCTAATGCTTTTCCTTTGTTGATTATCTCCAATTTAGACTAATATGGAAATATTTTACATGATTGCACATGCATAACCTATATCAGATTGCTTACTGTCTCAGGGAGGGAAGGAGAGAATTTGGAACTCAAAACTTAAAAAAAAATGTTAAAAAGTGTTTTTACATGTAATTGGGGGGAAATATTATTTTAAAGAAAGAACTATTATCTCCTATTTATCCTGTATGTATCTTGTTTGTGCTTAGTTTCATTTTTTTTTGTTTTGTTTTGTTTTTTTTTGTGCATGTTCTCTCCCCCATCAAAGTATAAGATCCCTGAGAGAAGGGACTATTTTTCCTTTCTTTTTATCTTCAGGGCTTAGTACAGTGCTTGGCACATAGCAGGTATTGTAAAAATGCTTATTGACTGACTGAAGAGGGGAAGGGAGTCAATCAAAAAGTATTTATTAAGTACCTACTATGTGCCAGGCACTGTGCTAAGTGCTGGGGATACAAAGAAAGGCAAAAGACAGTCCCTGCCCTCAAGGAGCTTACAGTCTAATGGGGGAAACAAACGCAAACGACGATGTACAAACAAGCTATATAAAGACATATAGGAAATAACAGAAAGAAGGTACTAGAATTAAGAGGAATTGTGAAAGGCTTCCTGTAGAAGGTGGGAGGTATGTTTCATTATCTACTTTCTCGTAGAAAAAACATTGTTGGTCTCTGACTCTCTTTTAGTGACCTTTTCATAGTCATTTCATTGACACTGTTGCAATCATTGTGTATATTATTCTTGTTGTTCAGCCAGTTTTATTTGGCATCAATCCATATGAATCCTCCCAAGTTTCCTCAAATATCCTCATATTTACCATCATGGCATGATAATATTGTTATACAAATATACTATAGTTTTTTCATCCATTCTCCAATTAATGGGTACCATTCCATTTCCAATTCTTTGCTGCCACAAAAAGTGCTGCTATGAATATTTTGGTGTATGTTATAGAATCAGAGAATTCTGGAGTTGGAAGTACATCTAGTTCATCTAGTCTTAGCAGCCATTTCTACATACTAAGGCAATTCCTATTGTACCATAGGAGGCAGCTAGGGAGCTCAGTGGACAGAGTACTGGGCCTGGAGTCGGGAAGACCTGAGTTCAAGTCTAACCTCAGACTCTTACTAGCTATGTGGCCCTGGACCACACTTAACTTCTGTTTGCCTTAATCTGCTGGAGAAGAAAATGGCAAACCACTCCAGTATTTTTTCCGAAAAACCCCATGGACAGTATGGTCCACTGGTCTGGTAACATACCAGTGCAGCCTCTGCTTGAAGACCTCCAACATGTGGGAACCTACAACCTACTAAGAAAACCCTTCCTCTTTTGAACATCTCTAATTGTGCCTGACATCAATCACAAACCGGCTGGTCTGCAACTTCTACCCATGGCTCCCGGTTCTACCCTTTGGATCATCTCCTTTCCCTTCAAATCTTCTCTTCTCTAGGCTAAACATGCCCAGTTCCTTCAATTCATCCTGACAAGTCATGGACTCAAGGCCCTTCACCATCTTGGATGCTTTCTTTTGAATATTCTCTAGTTTACAATGTTCCTCCTTAACTGTGATGTCCAGAACAGAATCCAATGCTTCAGATGAGGTCTGATGAGGGTAGAGTACAGTGGGACTATCGCCTCTC
The DNA here is from genome assembly GCF_900497805.2 of Vombatus ursinus. Lineage (NCBI taxonomy): Eukaryota > Metazoa > Chordata > Mammalia > Diprotodontia > Vombatidae > Vombatus > Vombatus ursinus. The sequence continues at coordinate 6,366,982 of NW_020954562.1, forward strand.
TCTTAATGTAACCTAAGCTATGCCACATCATCTGGCTGACTCATTAAGCTTCCAGCCCCCTAAAATCCCCAGATCTTCTTCAGAACAACTGCTGTTATCCATGCCTACCTCATCTTATGTAACATAAGGCTCAAACCGAGTTATTTAGATAAGGCTATCCTCTTTGGTGGGCAGCTAGGGGGCACAGTGAATAGAGGGCCAGCCCCGGAGACAGGGACATCTGAGCTCAAATCTGGCTTCAGATGTTTACTAGCTGTATGACTCTGGGCAAGTTGCTTCACCCTGTTTGCCTCAGTTTCCTCATCTATAAAATAAACTAGAGAAGGAAAGGCAAAATACTCCAGTATCTTTGCCAAGAAAACTCCAGATGGGGTTACAAAGAGTCAGACATGATTAAAAAGATCAAACGACAAATCCTCTTTGATAGAATGATTATTTAATGCTTCTTGTTCACTGTGAATGGTGTTGATGAGCGCTGGGGTGGAGAGTTTTTCTTTCTTTCTTTCTTTTTTTTTTGCCTCCACTCTTCTACTTTCATGAGAGGTTTCTTACTCAACTCTACACTCTCATCAGGCCTGGAGGGAAAGAAAGACTCTGGGAAGAAGCCAGAATATAGAGGAGCTGGAACCTTGAGCATATTCCCATTTCTAGCTAACTGAACTAGAGACTTCAGGAAATTTTCCACTGGGTGAGCTGAGATACTTCACTCCCAATGGGAGAGTTCATTCACCCCGTGTATTGTCTGGTATGTTCTAATCTGTATAACTTCTCTAATTTCTATTTTGACTTGGATAAATGGACTTATTCACTATTCACCATGTGTGATGGTCTTTTGTGCAAGTGGCATATGGTAGAAAGGGAATCAAACCTTTGGATATAGTCTGGGACACCCCTTTCCCATTATGGAATAGTGACTAGGAAAAGTGTCTTGAACCTACAAATGCTTTCCCTAGATTAAATGAGTTTGGGCAGACAGATAAAATTGTAGTCTACTATCCCCTCTCTGAGGAGAGCCATTCAGGCCAGCCTTGTGGCACCATCCCTTTGCTCCCCTCCAGCATAAATCAAAGCCTTCTCTGGAGAGGAGTCAAAGAGACTCTATCTATTAACACCTCCTTATAACCTGCATTTAGATAGATCCACGCACACATCCATACATAAAACCTACATGTGCAAAAGAAGTCCTACCCTGCACTTGTCTAGTAGGGTTGTTGTTATTGTTGTTGTTGTTTTTGTATCTACCTGCAAGTACACTTTACATTTATCCCTATAGGATTTCATCTAATTATATTCAGCCTTATGTTCTAGCCTGTCAGAAATCCTTTTGGATTCTGACTTTGTCATCCACTATTAGTTATGCCTTCCAGTTTTGTGTCATCTGTGAATTTGAAGTGCTTGCCATCTATACATTTATTAAACCATTTTTTTTCCTTTGGCCTTCTTAGGGCTCTACAGCATTTATTAAGAAGGATCTATCTTCATGTAGTATTTTACCTAGGTTCTTATTGATATGCTATCTTCTGCCCTCTAGGAACTTATAATCTAAGACAGACGATCAGTTATTACCATTTACCCTAGGAGATTTTAGACTCAAAGGCCTACCCTGTAATGATAGAAAAACAATTTGAAAAAAACAAAATAGATTTCTCTCATTTTTCAATTTCTCTTACATAAAATCTAGTTGTGAGTACCTTCATTTTAATACATTTTCTCTCTCTTTTTTACATCTGTTCTGTCTTAGATCGAAAAATTGAGATTTTTAATTTTCAAAAATGGAAAAATTTATTTAGACAATGGGAGTTAATAAGGGACACAGAAGAGAAATCAAGACATGAGAGAGTAGAGCAGCTGTAGGGGGAGGGAGCCATGGATGATCTTAAGAGAACTAAAAATGCCATTGGCTTATTTGTTTGGTTATGTGCATAAAATCTGATATCCAGAAGTATGTCATCTTTCTCTTTCCTAGTCTGTTTTCAACAAATTAAAGTGACAGGTATTGTATAATATTGCTTTTAAAGTCATCTCCCAATTGAGCCAAATAAACATAAAATTAAAAAAAAAAACCCAATGTCTGCAAACAGAAACTGTTGCACCCAAAGGTTTTGTCTTGGAGGCAGTGCTTGGGCCAAAGAAAAGATGAATAGATACAACAAAGTCAGCAATGTAGGGAACAGGTTAAAAAATAAAAAAAGAGGTGGTCATGGCAGGAAGCTGTGTAGTATAAAGCATTGCCAGGTACAAAAGAGGAAGTCTATAAAGCTTGAAGCAAAAACTCTGTCTCAAGGTCCTTGATAAGTCAAGAATCTTTTTATCAATCACAGAGGTCAGAGAATGACCAGAATGGCAGGTTAAAGCTATGCAGGCAAACAGACCAAGTCTGAGTATAAGCTAGACACCAGCTCCCAACTCTTGGTTCTGCATTGAGAAATCTTACTGATACAAGAAGGGATAGAATTTCTTTATAAAATATTAGACATTTCAAACAAGTCTTCATTTTATTCTATTTTAGCTTTTGACTCGTGTGTGTGTGTGTGTGTGTGTGTGTGTGTGTGTATGAATGTTTTGTTTTCCATGGTTAATATGATCCCAGAAGAAAAGGGAGTGGTTCCTGGAAGTGATTATTTAATTTCCCCACCTCTATGGCAAGGTTGTAGTGGTGCTTGGAGATCCGAGGCTCTCAGGCCACTATGACCAGCATCCTATTCTTGTCAAAAAGCTTAGAGATGGACTTGGTAAAGTCCATTTTCTTCTGCTGCTGATGAAGGTCAGCTTCAGGGTGTGGGTGTCATCATATTTTTAAGACTGAAAGAGAGCTGCCAAACACCATCACCATAAGGATCCATTCCTGATGGATCTTATCTAACCCTTACAAGGAAAATGATTTTCTCGTGTGAGGTGTACATGGTCAGGATCCCCATCATGATAAAACAAGATATAACACACACCCAGCAAGGACCAGGGGGCTGGAAAGGCTGCAGGTAGCCTGAGACCAAAGCCACATTGGTAAAGAAACAGGAGATAGTAGAGGTGATGAGATATAATATTGAGACATTTGTACTTTTGTCCTTGCTGTATCTTCCAGTAAAAGCTAATTGATTAAATGCAATTGGGTTGCTAATCTCTAGAGGGTATTGATGATTTAGGATAGATACTAACTGTAACTGGTGATTGATATTGGGAGATAACACAGCAGAATGGGAGCTTGAGCTGACAGCATTAGAGAAGAACGACTTTGACCCTGAGGGTTACACCCTAAACTTCGAAGGGGAGATGGAGACTTGCTCAGAAGACCTGACCCAGTACAAGTGAGAGTTGGGCTAAGGATATTCAAAGCTTTTAAAGGCTACATATAGAAACAGAATGGTTTAAAATAACAATTAAGGATCAAATCACTGCCACCAGAAATTGTGGAAAGGTTATATTTAAAGATTCTGGATTTATTGATCAAAACAGGTTCTGTAATGGAGAGATGGGAATTGGGGAACTTTTTCCTCACTGCAGTGAAGATTTCTCATCTACTGCAGGGATTCATAATGTGCAGTCCATGACTTTCTTTTTAAGAAATATGTTGATAACTATATTTCAATGTAACTGATTTCCTTTTTCATCCCATGCATCTTATTTTATGCATTTTAAAACATTCTTCTGAGAAGTGTTTGCTAGGCTTCACCAGATTGACCAAGGAGTCCATGACACAAAAAAAGGTAACTATTATATGTGCTAAATCTCTAGAAAGGCATGATTGGGTGGCTAGAATTATACACGAGAAGATTGCTACCCTTTATAAACTAACAGACAATAAATCCCTGTAATTAAGGTACAAACACCAACCATCCTCAGGGATTTAACAAATGAACTGTATTAAACCCAGAGCATCATTACAGACAGAACTAGTGACTAAGGCAAGTCATTTCAAGGCAAGGTATAAGCATTTATTAAGTGTTTACTATGTTCCAGGCACTGTTCTGAGCGCTGGGGATATAAATGTAAGCAAAAAGACAGTCCCTGCCCTCAAGGAGTTTACATTCTAAGGGGGAAAACAACACATCAAGGGAGTCTGAAAAGTGGGGGGAGGTGGGGAGAAGGGACTCATGCCAGACCGTGACTGAGAAGTCTGGAAAGTCAAAAGCAGGACTAGGAGGGAAATAAAGTGTAGCTGGTGTGGCCCATCCCATGGAGAGAGTCCCCTGGAAGGTGAGAAAGGGACTGGTATGGTGGTGGAGGGATGATTCAGGGTAAGAAGGCAGCTGAGTCATGGTAGCAAAGTCTGAAGAGAGCCAGAAGGACAGCTGGGAGGGGGATGAAGAAAATCATCCAGATGTTACATTGATCCATACAAATTTAAGAATGGCATTTTTCATAGATGTTGGTATGCCAAATGTGGTATAGTTTCATTACAAACTACCTGGAATGAAAAGCTTTCAAAATATAGAGACCTGGAAGCAGAGATTAAAGCCATGTGCTAACAGAATGATGTACATGCCATCCTGTCTCCTATTAGAGTTGTCCTAAAAATGCTTTTCAGTGTGTCTACAGAAGAGGGGTTAACATCATAATACAAAAGGCAGTTTATTTCACCCACTTGTGCAGCAGTCTGCAGAACATTAACTATAAGAGAATAACAGTGGGATAATGACTTATTTTCAAATCACTTCTCATTGAAACCCATAAAAAAATATGGGAGGAAGGAGATGATTATAAAAAAAGTGATTCACATTTATACAGGGTGTCCCAAAAGTCAGAGGGCAGTTTTAAACTATTAAAACTTAAAACTGCCCTAAGACTTTTTTTGTGATGGTGGTGGGGGACACAAGCATTTATTAAATGTCCACTATGTATACTTTTGGAGCAGCTAGGTGGCACAGTGGATACAGCACCAGGCTTGGAGTTAGGAAGACCTGAGTTCGAGTTAGGTCTCAGATACTTAGTAGCTGTATGACCCTGGAAAATCACTTAACCTTGCTTGCCTCAGTTTCCTCAACTGTAAAATGAGCTGGAAAAGGAAATGGTAAACTGCTCCAATATCTTTGCCAAGAAAACCCTAAATGGGATCACGAAGAGCCAGACATGATCACACAACAACAAAAAGTGTACTCTACAAATATTATGTCATTTGATCCTCCCAACAACCCTGTGAAGTATGTTCCATTTACAGATGAGGAAATGAGGCAGAGAAGGTAGTATCACACATCTAGTAAATATCCGAGCTTGGATTTGAACTAAGGTTTTCCTGACTCCAGGCCTAGCACTCTACCCTGCATAGTGCTTTAACATTTGCAAAATGCTTTACAAACAATTTTGTTTGATCCAAAAATATCACTTTTGGCCCCAGGCAAAAGACTACTTGAAAAACTCACTAAAATAGTTAAATTTAAACTTTATTCCTTTATATACTTATGGAGCAATTGCTTACTTTCTATTCCCTTTTCCCTTCATCACCCCACTAGAATTTACTCCTTTTCCAACTTGGGATGCTTTTCCGGTTGTCAGAATCTCAGAGTAGGAAATATATGAGGGGTCATTGAGACTAGTCTAATAATTTTTTAGACCAGAACTTTATCGTTTTATTCTATGACTAGTGTCGTAACCCTCTTCCAGGTTGATGTTACCAATTGCTTTGCTGTTACCTGTGGAGAAGTTGGCCCCACCATTTGCAGGAAGTCCCCACTGCCACAATATTCTTGATTAAAAAATAGGATCCCTATTGATAAATGGTCAAAGGATATGAACAGGCAGTTTTCAGATGAAGAAATTAAAGCTATCTATAGTCATATGAAAAAATGCTCTAAATCACTATTGGTTAAAGAAATACAAATCAAAACAACTCTGAGGTATCACATCACACCTATCAGATTGGCTAACATGACAAAACAGGAAAATGATAAATATTGGAAAAGATGTGGGAAAATTGGAACACTAATGCATTGTTGGTGGAGTTGTGAAATGATCCAACCATTTTGGAGAACAATTTGGAACTGTGCCCAAAGGGCTATAAAAATGTACATACCCTTTGACCCAGCAATTGCACTTCTAGGTCTATACCCCAAAGAGATCATACAAATGGGAAAATGACCCACATATATAAAAATATTTATAGCAGCTCAAAAAGAGCTGGTGGTGGCAAAGAATTGGAAATTGAGGGGATGCTCATCAATCGGGTAACGGCTGAACAAGTTGTAGTATATGAATGTAATGGAATACTATTGTGCTATAAGAAATGATGAGCAGGCAGACTTCAGAAAAACCTGGAAAGACTTGTATGGACTGATGCTGAGTGAAGTGAGCAGAACCAGGAGAACATTGTACACAGTAACAGCCACGTTGTGTGATGACTAACTTTGATAGACTTAGCACTTCTCAGCAATGTCAGGATCTAAAACATCTCCAAAAGTCTCATGATGGAAAATGCTATCCACATCCCAAGAAAGAACTATGGAGTCTGAATGCAGATTGAAGCATACTATTTGCTACTTTTTTTTTCTGTTTTGTTTTGTTTCTTCTTTCTTGTGGTTCCTGTTATTGGTTCTAATTCTTCTTTACAACATGACTAATTGGGGCATCTAGGTGGCGTAGTGAATAGAGCACTGGCCCTGGCATCAGGAGGACCTGAGTTCAAATCTGGCCTCCGACACATAATGCGTATTAGCTGTGAACCGTAGGCAAGTCACTTAACCCCATTGCCTAGCCAAAAAAAAAAAAAAAACAAAAACAACCCAACAACAACAACAAAAAACAAACAAAAAACCCAACATGACTAATGTGAAAATATGTCTATTGGAATGTATATGTAGAGTCTATGTCAGATTGTATGCCATCTTGGAGAGGGAGAGGGAGAAAATTTAAAACTCAAAAGCTTATGGAAGTGAATGTTGAAAACTAAAAAGAAATTATTTAATAAAAAAAAGAAAAAATAGGATCCCTGGCACTGGTTGTCTCCTGGAGCAGCCACAGGGAAGGTGAATGTGGCCAGGTTCTGCTACCTGATGTGGGATAACTTCAGGGTTCTGACCACAATTGAAATGGGTATAAACAATCATCAAATTTTGTAGTTCGGTTGCCTCCATTGCCAGTCTTAAACATGGTGGTTGTAATAAGATTTTGAGAAAACTGGTAAACTTTTAGCTTATGAATGAATTAAAACTGTCCTAGGCTATCAATTGACAAATGGAGGTTATGATTACTTAACTCTGAAAGCACTTTGAAAGCAACAGAGGTGGTTGCCTCTGTTGGAAGCCATATGGGTGCTGGCAAAGAATCAAATATTTACATTGTTGCAAACAAAGAGGAGAAACAGTTTGCTCGAAGCTTCACAGACTAGCAAGGACTTCATTCTGTAATTTGAAAAATAAATGTGATTACCATAAGCACAGACATAAGATGTCATGACTTTATTTATACTGTTTGTCTGCCATGAAGGAATATGCCTATATTAAGGCACTTTATGAGAGGAAATTTCCAGTTCCAACACCAATTGATGATAATTGAAATGCAATGGTCATGGAATTCATAAATGGTTACCCTTTGTGCCAGATACATCACATTGAGGATCCTGTCACAGTATATAATGAAGCCATGGAACTAATTATTAAACTTGCCAATCATGGACTAATTCATAGTGAGTTCAATGGATTCAATCTAATTTTGGATAAAGATGACCAGAAAACCATAATTGACTTCCCACAAATGGTCTCAACGTCTCATCCAAATGCCAAACGATATTGACAAGGGACGTTAAGTGCATTAGAGATTTTTTCATAAGATGTTCCAATTATAAAAGTGAATTTTATCCAACCTTTGGAGAAATTAAGAGGGAAGACTGTCTTGATGTAGAAATTTCTGCCAATGAATATACAAAAGAAATGCAGGAAGATGATGAAAGTCTTCATCTACCAGGTCCTGATAATAAAAGTCTTAAAACAGATAAAAGATCTAAATGTCCTTCATTGTTTGAAAAGCTGACAGAAGGTAAAGACAACTAAGTTGGAGAACAGAAGAAACTTCATAGATAGATCAGATGATGACTGTAAAATGAATGCTTCTGAAGACCTGATGCAAAAGAATACAAATGTACTGTCCAAGGATAAGTATCGTGCATGTATTTTGAAGTGACTGAATTCAGTCATTCATTAGGAGAAATTCAAGGAGAGACTGTTGAAGGGAAAAAGAGAAGCTGCATAAAACACTCTGCAACTGATTTTCAGCACCGAAAATATCACCAAGGGAGAAGATCAAATGCATCAAGGAGAAATTCCTGCTGATTCTCAGGAATATGAAGATGAATGCCGTGATCTGGTTAACTTGTCAGCATTAAACAAAGAACTCAGGCTTTTCAGGGATGAAAACTTGGGACAAATTCATCAACATGGAACAAAAACTGAGAGTGTTGCTTCTGCAAGTGATATTGTAAGCTGTTCCACAATTCCTCCGGAACTGGGGAAACAGAAGGTGAAATGTCAATTGACCAAACAACAAAAAAAGCTAGAGTTAGATGATGGTTACAGAAGGGAGAGGCAAATATTTATGCCAAGCAATGGAGAGAAAATACATGCAACATTAAATCAAGCTGAGAAGGAGCTAGTTTTGGGGGATAATGACTGTGACTTTCCCTAAAAGTTGAGTTTATAATGTATTGGGGGGAAAGTGTGTTATCCTGAGGATCCTATTTTTCTGAAATTTTGGTTATGTAAATGTGTGCATGTGAATAGTCAGCTATTCTGTTATAATAGGAAAATCTCTATTTTGAATTATTTTTTTTCAAGAGAATGCAAAAATTTTTGCTAGTTTAATGAATGGAAACTTTCAGAAAGGGATTTGGGGCAATATTACACTAAATTGTCATTTTTTTTATCTTCTGGTAACTAGAGCATTTCAATTCTGTGGAAATTTGACAAAGAAAATATATTCTAAATACCCAACTGAAATATACCCTTAGAGTAATAGAATTACTGACCCTTCAGAGTTGAAGGAAATCTTAGAGTTTATCTAGTCTAATTTGGACCTTTACAACATTCCCAACAGGTCATTCAGCCTCTACTTGGAACCTACAAAGTAGTTTCGACATGATCACAGAAACTCCTCAAGTTACACTTTCTTTGAAATTGTTTGCAATTATAACTCTCTATTCAAGTGTGACCCACAATAAGAAACAGTAAAAATATTGCCTGGCTTAGTTTAACTACAATGATGCAAGAACCATGTCTCAGTAACTGACATGAATAACACCTACCATGAGACTGTATCATCAACATCTATTTATTGAATGCATATGTACAAGGTACAGCATTGAATATTTGGAAGTGCCAATCAACACACAACTACTTTATGCCTGGCACTATGATAGGTACTGAGGATTATTGAGGGAAGAAATCGTCATGGAGAAGGGCTTAGCTTCCTCATCACTACCATCAATAGCTTACCAGCTACCACCAACATATGCATAAGGTGCAGGAACCCTGGGAGTGCCAGCACTCCCTTACACCAAGAGTCCTTTTGGAATTCCAACCTTCCCTATCTGCCATCATCCAGATAAACAATTGTGTAGAGGGGACCAGATATTCCCAACAAATGTCACTCACAGGGCAGGCAAGCCAGTCTACCTGAGACAACAGGCTACCTTGGGGAAGAGACAAACCAATATGTGCAGACAAGTCAAACCACTATCTCCACCACCACCACTACCACCACCACCACCATAACCACCACCACCACCTCTACCATCACCACCACCTCCACCACCACCACCTCCACCACCACCACC
>NW_020954562.1:6377138-6383782 GCF_900497805.2 Vombatus ursinus
AACCACCACCACCACCACTACCACCACCACCTCCACTATAACCACCACCACCACCACCTCCACCATAACCACCACCGCTACCACCCCCTCCACCACCACCTCTATCACCACCACCACCTCCACCATAACCACCACCGCCACCACCTCTACCACCACCACCACTGCCACCCCCTCCACCACCACCTCTACCACCACCACCACTACCACCACCTCCACTACCACCTCCACCACCACCACCAACTATCAGCTCTTTTTGGACCCTGACAGACACAGTCTAAGATCCTGAACCATCATCCTGGGAAGCAACTCCATAGAGATGTAGCCTGGAAACTTCTCCTGCTCCTGCAGGTCCTAAGCCATATGTAATGAAGTCTGAGAAAAGAAAGTTCTTGTGTCCAAAGTCCTTGGCATGGCCAAATGGTTCAACATCAGAAACTGATATTTTTATCAGTGGAAGTGACATTAAAAATGAGACATTACCATCTGTTTTGTTGTCATACCTTAAGGACCATGGGACCTTTAAATCTGGCTTGCAGCTGAAACCCTCCATATGGGTCAAATATATCTCCCATTAGAAAGTGAGCTCCTTGAGAACAGGAAGCGTCTTTTCTGTTTGTGTCCCTAGAGCTTAACACAGAGCTTTGCACATAGCAACTACTTAATAAGCACTTCATTCATTCAAACAAAGACCAAGAAAAAAATCTCCGTATGAATAGATGCTAAATTAAATATGTTTGAATCCAATGACCTCCTTGCCTTGTAAGTGGTAGGGGCTGCCAACAAAATGAGCACCAATTGACACTCTCTTAGTTTCCTTGATTGATGATAAGATAATTTAATGGTGAAATTGCTTAATAAAACCACAAAAGTTTAGTTGTAATACAGATGAAAGTAAATATTTTCAAAAATATATAATCCAAATGACAAAAATTAATTAAATATGGCTTCATAAAGACAAAAACAACAGGATCAATATTCTTCACTTCTTCTAGAAATTGTAGAGTACTGGCAGCCTACTCTCCTCTTCTTGTACAAACAACAGGGCTGATATTTTGGTCAATAAACAGATTAGAGGCATGTGATATAAATTTCAGAGCCTGATGAGCAAAGGAAGGAAAGTTGAATTCTCATTTGAATGCCATGAGACAAAGGACTTCTGTATGGAATTTTAGAAAGAGGGGAAACTGATACAATTTCCACCCAGGGCCCAGTGCTGGCCCCAAACTGAGATCCTCAATGGAAATGCTTATTTGATCAAATTCTGAAAGCATTTATTTAAGCAGAAGCCACTGTGAGGAAGGCAATGGGCGAGGCATTGGTGTCTGAAGACAAAACCTCCCAAACAGTCCCCGCCTGCTCTCAAGGAGCTTGCATCCTGCTCAGTGATACAACAAGCAAACTGATAGAAGGTGACTTGAGGTAGAGAACATTACCTCCATGGCCGTGAGGGAAGGCATCATCCCAGAGCAGGAGGCACTCGAGCTAAGCCTTGAAGGAATCTGAGATTCCTCCCATGAGGCAATGAGGAGGGAAAGCATCCTAGGCTTTGGGAGCGTCCAGTAGCTTGAGGGAGACAAGGAGGCAAGAGTTAGAATGTGTAATGTGGCTTCTTGAGGACTCTTTTCAAACCTTATTTTCTCCCCATCTTGCTTTAGAAAGAATACTCCCTAGATTTATTCTCTAGTGCAGGACTCTGCAAGCTTTTTATTGATTATTTTTTTAGTTACAAGTTTTATTTGGTTTGTTTTTACATTATAGTCGTATCTCAAGAGGAAACATATATAGTGGAGAGATCACTGGATTTGGACTCAGGAATTTGAAACACAGCTCAAGCACTTAACTAGTGGTGTGACCCTGGACAAGTCACTTAACCTTTATGGGCTTCAGTTTCCTCATGTGTAGGAAAGGAAGGTAGAAAAGAAAACAAGCATTTACTAAATATCTACTATGTGCTAGATCCCTGTGCTAAGCACTTTATAAATATTATCTCATTTGATTTTTACAACCCTGGGAGGTAGGTGCTATGATTATCCTCATTTTACAGTTGAGGAAACTGAGGCAGGCAGAGGTTAAGTGGCTTGCCCAGAGTCACACAGCTAGTAAGTGTCAGACTGGATTTGAACTCAGGTCTTCCTGATTCTAAGTGCAGTACTGTGTCCACTGCACCACCTAGCTGGCTCAATGTCAAGTGAGTATTGGACCCCATGAGTTCTAAGGTGCCTTACACACACACACACACACACATACACACACACACACACACACATATGCATATGTATATATATGTGTACATCTATATACACATACATGTTTAGGAGGAGAGAGAGAGAGAGAGATTGAGAGACAGAAAGACAGAGAGGGAGAGACACTCTGTGATTCCTCCACCCTTGTGCAAATGAGGATATTCCTGAATCAGAAAAAAACAGTGAAGAAAAACCAATGGACATGATGACCTTATTTGATGATATATGTAACACTTTGTACCCATAGTCCACTACCTCTCTACCCAGATCAGAGGGGTGTTTCCTCATCTCTTCCCTGGGACCAAGGCTGGTCACCACAACTATATAACGCCTGGCTATATAATAGGGATTTGATTAAATTTTAAAAGAATGTCTTAGGTAATAATGTAAGTGAAAAGAACACTATTTCTCGCCCCCCATCAAAACAAGACCATATTTACACTACATGTTGTATTCTTCCTGTTGTATATTTACACGGTCACTTCCCTCTCCCTATACCTCCTCCCCAACAATTCTATTCTATAATAAAAAAAGAAACACCATTATCTTGCATTCTGGGATCACAGGCTTTGATCTGGAAAAGAACTTTGATCTGGAAGTCATCTAGTCTAGACTCTTCCATCTGTAAGATTAGGAAATTGAGGCATAGAGAAGTTATTGTCCACAGATAATAAGTGGCTGAGCTGGGATTAATATTTATTTCTGGAAAACTTTGTGTTACCATATGACCTTGGTCAAGTCACTTAAACTTTCTGAGCTTCAGTTTCTTCATCTGTAAAATGGGACCATAACACCTGTAGCATCTAATTCACAGGGCTGTTGTGAAGATCAAATGGAATAATATATGTATAGAGCTTTGCAAATTTTAAGGTGATATATGAATATCTATTATTATTACAAAGAGTTTTCCTGATTTTCCCAGTTGTTACTGCCTTCTCTCTCCCCATTATCTTGTATTTATCTGTTTGCATTGTCTCTCAGTTGAAATAAAGCTTCTTGAAAGCAGGTACTTTAAAAAAAAAATCTTTCTTTTCCCAGTAACAAGCAAAGTACTTTGTACACAGTCACTGTTTATTAAGCAGTTGTTGAATTGCTGAACATCTGGATTAGGACTCCCTACTTGACAAAAAAAATGCTGGAAAAACTGGACAGCAGTTTGGCAGAAATTCGGTTTGTACCAAGGTTTTATACCATATACCACAATAAAGTCCAAATAGGTAAATGACCTCAATATAAGAAGTCACATCATTTAAAAAAAAAAAAAAACTAGAGGAGAATAGAAGAAAATACCTCTCACAATTATGACTAGGAGAATTCTTAACCAAATGAAGGAAAGCACTGATTTTAAAAGGTAAAAATAAAAAAAAAAACCTTCTTTAATTACATAAAGTTGAAAAGCTTTTGTAGGAATGTCAGCAATGTGGTTGGAATTAGAAAAGGATTGTTGAAATGGAGGAGGAGCAATCTTCATAGCAAATATTTCTGGAAAATATACACACACACACGATACATAAGAAACTAATACAACCATACAAGGATAAGAGTCATTCCCAGAAGATAAGTGGTAAAACGACAGAAGCAGGAAGTTTTCAAAAGAAGAAATGTAAATAATTATAAACCATATGAAAGAATGCTCCAAAACACTAAAAAGAAAAATGAGAACTGAAACAACTCTGCTGTTTCATCTCATACCCAGTTTGACAAAGATGACAAAAATGAAAAATAGTAACTGCTGGAGGGGCTGTAGAAAGTCAGGCTGTCTGCTGCATTCTAGGTAAGACTGAGGATTAGTCCAATCATTCTGGACAACAATTTAGAACTATTCAATAACACAATGCAATAGAATAAACATTTATTGAGCAGCTATTATGTGCCAGGCCCTGTGCAAAAGCACTGGAAAAGAAAGGCAGTCCCAACCCTCAGGGAGTTTACAATCTAATGGAGAAGATAGCACACAAAAGAAAGTTGAAAATCAGAGGGGTTAGGGAAGGTATTTATTCAGTCACACTTCTTAAACTGTGGGGTCCAGTAACTGAAGATGGGGGTTGTGAAAAATTTGGCAACAGTAAAAGGTTTCTGAACGTGCAATGACCAAAAATTAATTAAAAATCAAATATGTAATGAATTTGAGGTATTTCTGGCAGCTCTTGCCCGTGTTGCATTGAGCAACTTCACCGCAGCTTTCATTCTGAACACACAACATGCACACTTTGTACTGTGAACACCTTCATGCCATGTAACACCAATGAATGTTACCAGAAACACTTTGGTTCAGATTCATTGTATGTTATGAATTGCAGTGTTTTTACTATACATGCAAAGTTTTCTGCTCCTAAAGAAACATAATAGTTTAATAACAGAAAATAAAAACTTCTAATATTTTCCTACCATCATTCCTCAGCATGTAAGTATCAAATTAGTATATCTTTGGATTGGATTGTATTAGAATGTTTGATTTTTAAAATTTCTGTTTTCTCCTTCATTGACAGAAATGTGTTTAATTTCATCAAGTAAAGACAAAAGCTCCTTAATAATATTTCTCTACCATCACTGCTGTATGTGTATGTATGAAAATCAATTTTTTAAGTTAAGCACAAATGTAATTTCATAAACTAAAACTAGTATGTATTAGAGAAATTATTAGCAATATTTATTTAAATTTTTGGACAAAAATATTCCCTGGTTATTGATAAGTGGCTAAATTCAGGCAGAAGAGGTAAAAACACTAATGACAGTGCAGCAGAGTCTTCCCTACCAGCTTGTAGTGCACCTACATTGACAAGAAAAAAATGTCAAATCATTTTTGCAATATGGATTTACTTCTAATAATGGTGATGGTGTGGAAAGACCTCTTTGCTTAATTTGTAATGAAGTTTTGTCTGTAGAGAGAATGAAACCAGCGAAACTAAAAGAACATCTTAATATCAAACATGCAGCACACTGCAATAAACCAAAGGAATATTTTGAACAACTTTCAAAATCTCCAAATAAAGAAAAACAATGTTTTGAGAAATTAGTCACTGTCAATGGAAGGTATTTACCTGTATCTTATGAAACTTTTTATTTAATTGCAAAAACTAAAAAGACTTACATGAGAGGAGAAGATCTTGTGTTACCTGCTACTATTAAAATGTCAGAAATAGTTCATGGGAAAAAGTACGAGGATAAAATTCATAAAATTCCTTTATTAAATGATACTGTTTCCAAAAGAATTTCTGAGAGTAATATTAAACAATTCCAGCAGCTTAAGTTTGCAATTCAATTTAGATGAAATAACTGATATTTTTAACATGGCACTTGTTAGAGAAAGAAGCATACATGAGGAATTATTGTTTTGTCACCCTTTGGAAGGGCACATAAGAGGGGAAGATATATCTCTTAAAGTAGATGAATTTTCAAAAATGAAGGTTTACAGTGGAAAAATTGCACTGGAGTCTGTGAAGACAGTGCTGGAGCAATGATGGGAGAGAATGTTGGATTTGTGGCAAAAGTTAAAGCTGATGGCAATGAACATGTAACTTTTACTCACCACATGATCCATCAAGAGGCACTTGTGACCGAAAAAATATCACCAGAGTTAGATGTTGTGCTTTGCGATACTATCCAAACCATTAATTTTATTAAAATCAGTGCCCTCAACAGTTATTTGTTTTCAAACCTTTGCAAAGACATGGACTGCAATTACAAAAGCTTAATACTACATGCAGAGGTAAGGTGGCTGTCAAGAGGGTGAAGTTTAAACAGATTATTGAAATCGAGAGATGAAGTTGTTTTATTTTTGACTGAGCAGAAATTCAATTTTGTTAATTTTTTCATAATGACTTATGGCTTTCAAAACTGTGTTATTTGTCAGATATTTTCAAAAAACTCATGTCACTTCAAGGGAAAAATTGTAACATATTTATGTTAAAAGATAAAATTCAAAGTTTTACTTAAAAAGTTAACATATAGTAGAATAAGGTGGAAAATGGTTCTTTAGAAATGTTTGCAGCTACGGGTGATTTTATAATTGAAAATAACCTTCCCAAAGATTTAATTGTAAGAGTTATACTTGATCATCTAAAGTGCCTGGAGACACAGTTTCAGAACTACTTCCCTTCAAATTTTGATTCTAAAAAACTAAGTTGGGTTCATAAATGATACTCAATTGAAATACAAAACATCAGTTATCTGCCATTAAAAGTTCAAGAAGAATTTGATGAGTTATCAAGCAACACAGGTTTAAAACTTGAGTTTCCTGAAAAATTGCTAAATGAATTTTGTCTTGGGATTAAGACAGAATTTCCAACAATTTCTGAAATGGCCCTAAACATACTTCTGCCATTTTGTGCTACATATTTATGCAAAGCAGTGTTCTCAGCATTGATGATTATAAAATCAAAATATCAATCAACTCTGAAA
>NW_020954562.1:6383848-6397025 GCF_900497805.2 Vombatus ursinus
CATCCTGCAGTATCAAATATTCCACTAAGATTTAATTCTTTATGTAAAAATAAACAAGCACATAATCTCATTAGTATGCAAATTTGCTTTCATCTTTAATAAATGATAAAATTATATGTATACCAAAGAATTGTTTTAAAATAAATTTCTTTATGATTTATTATCAGTAAATGTTTATTTGTATACCTATTTTACATACCTTTATACCTGGGGTCACATAAAAATTTCTCAGGTGAAAAGGGGTCATGAGTAGAAAAAATTTAAGAAGCCCTGGGCTAGACGGGCTCAGTAGATTGAGTGCTGGGCCAGGAGTCAGGAAGACCTAAGTTATTTGACCTCAAACACTCACTAGCTGTGTGACCCTGGGCAAGTCACTTACCCTCTCTGCTTGATCCACTGGATGAGGAAATGGCAAACCATTACAGTATCTTCACTAAGAAAACTCCATGAAGACTATGAAGAGTCAGAAATGACTGAACAACAACTGGGCTAGGAGACATGATGAGAGTGGAATTGAATCCAAGCAGTGGGAAATGAAGAGTTGGTTAGGCTTCTGAGCCCTCTTTAAATGGTGGCTTTTGGAGGAATTTTTTTCTCCACCTTCTAGCCCTCCAATCAGAGGGACAATTGTGGATACTGATGAGGTATGAGTAGCAGAGCTGATGCAATCTCTGTGAGTATGAGTTCCCTGGTGAGAAACTTTTCCTGGGGGTGGGGGTGGAAGTAGGGGAACAGAAGGATGAAGTGGGGGGTAGCAGCATAATAATGATGGTGGAGTCAAATCCAAGCAGGGCAACTGGTGGGAAATGAAAAAACTCACTAAACTGTACAAATCCTTTGACACAATGATATTGATATTAGGCATAGACACTAAGAAGTTCAAAGACAGAGGAGAAAGGTCCCACGTAGACAAGAAGGTTTAGGGCAGCACTTTTTCTGTAACAGTATATATATAATATATAACTATTAGATGACAAGATGGTCTTCACAAATTGAGGAATGGCTGAAGAAACTGAAGTATATGTGAACCACCAAAAATGAATATAAATAATTCAGAGATACTTGGTAAGAGTTACATGAACTGATACAGATCAAAAAGTAAGCAGAACCAGGAAAAAAATTTACATGATAACCATGATAATTCAAAAGAAAATAATGCTGAAAAACTTTAGAACTCTTATCAATGCAGGGTCAATCATAAGTTCAGAGGACTTATCATGAAGCATATAGCACGTCTTTTAGTAGTAGTGATGGACTATAGCTGTCCTAGATTTTCAGATATGGCCAATATTTTGATTTGTTTTTCTGAATGCATTTATTTGTTACAAGGAAGGGTTCTTGGGATGGGGTTGGAGGTGGGGAAAGGGGTCCTTGGAAAGTGACAGTTGTGGAAAAAATGAAGAGAACATATATAAAACATTTAAAAAGAAATAAAAATGTTGATCATGATGACAGCAGTATTCCTTTAAAGGGATGTAGGGATCCACCAGCTCCATATAGACTTGCATATGTCAATTTGTAATGTCATTTCCCTAAACCAAATTGCATGATTGTGATACCACGCTCTTTCTACTTCTCTCCCACTGGGAACAGCTGTTTCTTGTAACCAGGGTCATTCCAAAGTGGAGTTTGCCTTGCTAGCTTATACTATCTTGTGCTCTTAATAAATGTTACAGTTAGCCTCAGAGTCTCTTGTGCTATAGCTCACATTTCTTCATGCTCAAGATACCATACATGGTGATAAGGGTAAGAATGAATGAATGAATAAATGAATGGGTGAATAAAGCATCTATTTGGCACTTACTACATGTAAAACACTGTGCTGAACCCTGGGAGTACAAATAGAAAAGCAAGACAGTCCCTGCTGTCAAGGAACTCACATTCTTGTGGAGGAAATAACACACATGGAAAGTTTCAGCTGCAAGTCAGATGGAAAGGTCCCCATAGTCCTTGGGGTGCAGTAGCAAAGTAGATGGTAATGACTTCTTTGATGTCATTTCTGCTGAAAAATCTTATCAGTTTCTGATGTTGAACCATTTGACAATGCCACAAGGGCTTTGGTGACAAGAACTTTCTTTTCTGTTTCTTCAATAGATGTGACTTTTCTCAGTTGGAGAGTGGCCAGAATAGTTGCACACATGCATGCACATACATGCATCAACACACAATCTTAAAAGGTAAAAACTATGGGAAGTTGATGTTGGTAAGAACACTTTCATTCATATCACAAGTCAAGATGAGAAACTGTGCACTATAGAAAAATACAAGCCCCTCAAAAAAAATCATTGGGCCCAGAATCTTTCCATAATGATTGCCATGTTGCCATTGTGGACTTGGGTGAAGTCTGTGATTCCACAAATCACAGCTTTGAGGATTTGTTGTTTAACTTTTGTAGTAATGTGAAAAGTCTAAAATCCAGCTAAAAGCTTTTTGCCTTTCCCTTCTTTGTCTCCCCCATCTACATCACAGAAATGTTGCTGATAGCAAACAAGATAATATCATATATGAACTTGCAAGTGAATTTGGTTATGTCATCGATGTTTTCTTTGTTGCAAAACTGAAGGGAAAAGAAAGCAACTGAATTCCAAAGTATATTTTGAGGAGATAGAAGCTTTCCTTCTACTCCTTTCCTAGATTGGTCCCTGGTAAAGCACCTTGCTTCTTATAAGAGCAGAATGATAGTTTGTAGTGCACCATCAGGAATTCAGGGACTCAAGACAAATTCCACTGGGTAAAAGGTGTGTATCACAGTCAAGGATGCCATGTTCCCAGGACCTCCCTCACCTTCTGGCTGCCATGTAACTGTACTACCCCTCTGAGATCTGACCCGGTGTGGTGAAGTACATTCTTTGCCACAGAGCAGCCTTGTCTGTGTGCCTGGAATGACCCCCTTCCTGGGCAGAAGGTACTGAAAGGCACCCTCTCCAAGAATTGCTATGCCTAGGCAAGTGTTACTCCTTCACCAGAGCAGCTCTGCTTACCCCTAGAGAAGCCAGGGCTCTAAAATACCCCTGGTCAAGGGATGATCACAGTTAAGGAACAGATTCCCTGCCTGCTGCTTCTTCCCAGACAGAATGAGGTCTGGAGAAGTGCATTCCCTCTCTAGAGAACAGAGGTCCCTGAAGGAACTCTTCTCCACTGGCAGAAAATAGTTCAGGAGACCACACTCTTGTTCACTGCTCATCCCCAGGCTTTTCAGAGGTTTTGCTTTCCTTCTGGTCCAGGCTATACCTGGGCTAGATGAATCACATCTCTGCAGTGTACCATACTTTTACTTGCTCCGTATCCAAGGATTCATCCTCCAAGGTCCTATCATCTCCTTATTCTCCATGCAGTAGGAGATCAACACAAGAAAAAAGAAAAAAACCCCACTCATTTTAGCACCCTGTAGCAAAAGTCTGGTAGTCCTATCTCAGTCTCCTACTGTCTCTGGTAGCCACAGAGAAACCAGAGAAATTGCTAGTTAGTTACAAGCACAGTCCCTTTTTATGGCATGCCACCAGTTACATCCTTCCATATCACTCCTTCCCCTTTAAAGTGAAATTTTAGCTACCCTATTCCCTACCCAACCACACCCAACACATGGGAAATCAGGTTTAATATGTAACTAGGTACATATTATAAGAATTCATAAACCAAGTTTGGTCTTTGTCAGTAAACCAATGCCAAATATGCAGCCTTCAAGTCAGAGTGTTACCGTATCCTTTTCCATTTAAGGATGAAGCAGTGTTAGAATTGCAAAGAGATTTTCTTCTTCACCACAGGGATATTCATTCTTTGCCTGTAGCTAAAAAGGTGTCCTGCTTTGATTGATTCAGAGGTGAAATTGATAGAGCACAAAGGATATTAGGAGAATGGTAGTAGCCTGAAGAATTCTTCCCCTCTCCCTTCATATTGGCCCCAACCAGACTAAGTTCATGCACAAAATCTTCACTATTAAAGTTACTTCAAAAGAATGAAGCCCATAATGAACTCTAAATCCTGTCTCTTATGCCATTCACAGACTCAACCCATACTATTTTCTAGAAATCTGAGTTTCAGACAAAAATTTCCATGAGAACCAAGTTTTATAAATTTCTACATAATACTAGATTAAAACAAAACCATACCATCTTCATTCTTCAGTGACAGGACAAGATGGAATAAACACAACAGGTAGGAGAGGTCGTGCAGATTTGCAAAAAGAAAATACAGTTAAAAATATTAGACACACACACACACACACACACAATAAAAACAATCCTCAGTGGGACAGACACTGCAGTCAATGATATCCGACTTCTGCTCAAATGCTTTGTGACACCTCAGAGCAGTTCCAAGGCATCACCAACAGAGCTGTTAATGAAAAGATGTCTGAGAGCACACCTTGACCTTGTTCTTGCAGGGAGAGTAAAAGAAGTTTATACTCATAAACAGAGTATAAAGTCATGATCTACGTGTGGCCGGGTCATAATTTAGATACTAGAATAAACCACAAATGGAGGATCCTTTTAGAGGGTAAGACAGATTCCTTCTCATTTTGGAAGACAACCAAATATTCAGCTAGAAATATGCATCAGACATAGCTATTATATCACAGTGGAAAGAGTCAATAGATCTGGGTTTGAATCTCAGTTCTTATGTTTATGGGCTGGGTGACTTTGGGCAAGTCCCTTAGCTACTTGAAGTACCTGTCTTTTTATCTTTGAACTGGAAATCCTAATATTTGTACTACCTACTCTAGGATCTCAGAAGATGAAGGAGATTTGGAAAGTAAACAGCTCATTCAGAAAACACAGACCGGCCTAGCAGAAGCAGTGGGGCACCCTGAGGTAGAGACAGGAGGCAGCATGTGCTTTTTACTAATATTATCTCAATTTCTCCTCACAACAACTCTGTGAAGTAAGTTCTATTATTATCCCCTATTTTACAGTTGAAGAAACTGGGGCCAACAGTCATTAAGTGACTTGCCCAGGGTCACACAGCTAGGAAGTGTCTGACACCACATTTGAACTCGGGTCTTTATACGTCAGTATACAAATATACCATCCATAGGTAAAAAGAGGATGAACTAGAGTTCCTAAGTCTAAGAGGCAAATTTGGCCTTCTTGGTTTTAACTGACAGTTGGTGGAATGTGACCCAGGGCTTGAGCATGGCTCCAGAAAAGTGTATACTTTATCCAAAAGAACAGACGAGGTAAAGGGGGTTGCAGTGAATGGCATTATATGTTAAGATGATATAGTTATGGGGCAGCTAGGTGATGCAGTGGATACAGCATCGACTCTGGAGTCAGGAGGACCCGAGTTCAAATCTGACCTCAGACACTTACTAAGCTGTGTGACCCTGGGTAAGTCAATCTTGATTGCCTCAAAAAAAAAATAACATGAAAAGAAAATATAGTTATGTGAGGAAATCCAGGAACCAAAGGAGGGGTAAACATGGAGATTGACAGAAAATGAAAACAGAAGCAATATTATCATTGGAATATTCCAAGTTAGGCAGAAAGAAAGGTGCAGTTGAGTTTGGGAAAGAGATTACAACTCTCATTGAGACATGATACAGTACTGATCAGGAGGCTCCACTCCTCTTGGTCTTTTGCTAGACCATTCTTGATGCCAAAAGCAGAGTAGCTAATCATTTTCAGCTTGCCTCAATGATAATTTCAACCTTCAAATCATGGGATAATCAGCGAGGATTGTTGTATTATTTTGGATTCAGTTCCTACCTAAAGGAAGAACTAGTTGCTGAAGGAGAAATGGTGGGAACCTTGGGGCTGTGAGTGGGAAAAGGATGGGGAAATGAACTCTTACCACTTCCCAGCATTCCCTCAACTTCTCCTCCAGTAAATAGCTCCTCTTTTGGATGAGAATCAGGCGAAGAATTTTTTTCATAGGAAAAGGAGAGGAAAGCTGGATATAGTCTGCCCTGTGTGCTTGATTTGGGGAGAGCAAATTTCAAAGGGTCCAAAGAAAAGATAAGTGGGATCCACAGACCTAAAATTTTACAGGGAAAGTCAGTTTAAGAAGGATGGAGAGCCCTCCAGGATGAAATTCTAGAGACATAAGGAAAACAATATAATGAGAAGTAAAAGGGAAAATCATCTGAGACCAGTGTGGATGCATATTGAAATCATAGCCCGATTTAAATTTTAGAAAGACATGCACAGGAGATGGAAGCAAAGTCAAGTATGATCAGGAGCACTATACTTCAGAAATAACTGAGGCCAGAGAGGAACCCTAAGAACAATAAACAGGGTGAGAATTTTTTTAAATGAGATTATGAAAAAGAGGAGAATTAAAGGTGAGATAAGACCATTTCTTGGAATGGATGAGAAGATGATAATCAAAGATAAAAAGACAGCAGAACTATGTGACTTATTTTTGTTTCTCTGCCAAGGAGAATGATAATTTAACTGGAAAGAACATAAGAAAGATGGCTAAAAGTGAGTTGAAACTAAAGATAAATGGGGAGATAGTAAGAGAACACCAGCTGCCCTCAGTGAGATAAAGTCATTAGCTTCAGATGAATAACATCCTTAGGGACTGAAAGAACTGAAAAATGTGATCACCTAACCACTGTTGAAAGACCATTGAGAAAAGGAGAAAGGCAAATGTTGTCCCAATTTTTTTAAAAAAGGTAAGAAAATGAGTTTGACTTTTATTTCCAGCAAAATCCTACAAAGCATTATTAAAAGAATGGTTAATGAACATCTAGAAAATAGAGATCACAGAACCAGCACAGTGTCATCAAGAACAAGACAGGCCAGACTAACCTCATTTATTTTTTATAGTTATTAAATTGTTGGATTGGAAGGACTGCTACAGATATAGGCAATTAGGTGGCACAGTAGATAGAGCTTTGTACTTGGAGTCAGGAAGTCCTGAGTTCAAATGGTGTCTCAGACACTTATTAGCTATGTGATCCCAGGCAAATCACTTATCCTTAGCTCCCTCATCTATAAAATGGAGATAATAATAGCATCTACTTTACAGAATTGTTGTGAGAATCAGCAGTATATGTAAAATGCTTTGCAAACCATAAAACACTCTATAAATGCTATTTTGGCAAAGCATTTGATAAAGTATCTCACACTATTCCTTTTTTTTTTTGCCAGCCAAAGACAAGGTTTATTAGAACATCGATAGGGGGCGGGTGAGATTTAAAGAATCCGCCATATTGGCCAGACCCTTAAGGAATCCAAGCATTTGTGTCACTATACAAGAGGGCCAGATCTTAATAATCTGAGCATCATACTATTCTTGTAGAAAAGATGGGCTATCAGGGCTTCTTAAACTTTCTCCATTTGTGACCCCTTTTTGTGTTTTGGAAATGTTCATGGTATTGCATGGCCTGAGGGCATGTGCAGTGCAAAATGCTCATGTTTTATGTTCAGAACCAAGACTCCATGAAGTTGTGGATGCAAAATGGGCATGCATTGCCAGAAACACCTCAACCAAATTCATCATGCATTTGATTTTTAATTAATTTTTGATCATTGCACATTCAGAAATCTTTTACTGTTGCCAAAATGGGGTTGCAACCCATAATTTAAGAAGGGCTGAGCTAGATGATAGCATGGTTTGGTGAATTGGGGACTGGGTGGTCAATCCAACTTCATGCATTCAATAAGCATCAATTGAGTGCCCACACATGCAACAAATGCACTGTGCTAGGTATTGGGGATAAAAAGGCAGTGATGAAACATCATCTGGCTTCTTGAAGCTCTGGAGGCATGATGGTGGCATGCTCCTTGGATTTGCATTTGGTCTTATGCTGCTTAATGTTTTTTATTGATGATTTGAATGAAGGTATAGATGGCATGCTCATAAAATTTTAAGATGGTAGGAAGCAAATAAGGCACTAGCTCCCATGCTGGATGATAGCATCAGGGTCTTGAAGGACCAATAGTCTCAAACAATGCGCTAAATCTAACATGACAAAGTTGAATAGGGACAAATGTAAAGCTTTACACTTGGGGTTCAAAATTCAGCTTTTGGAGGGGAAGGCTAGATAGTAATTTGTCTGGAGAAAGAAAGATCTGCGGGTATCCATGGCCTGCAAGCTTAATTAGAACCAATGCAGTGAAATGAAAGCACTAAAACTAATATTCCGCATTAAGAGAAGCATAGTGTCCGAACTAGGGTGGTGATAGTGCTTCCATGTGCTATCCTGGTCAAACTACATATAAACTGTTGTGTTGAGCTCTGGGATCCACATTTTAGAAAGGACATTGATAAAGCTGGAAAGCATCCAGAGGAGGGTGATCAGGATGGTAAAAGACTTCAAGATTGTACCAAAGGAGAATCAATGGAAAGAACTGCCAACATTTGATGTATGGAAGAACAGACTGGGCAGGTGTGGTATAGAATATTTTTATTCTTTTCAAGTATTGTGAAAGAACTTGTTAGGAGTGATGGGTGAAAGTTAGAGAGGGTCAGATTTTGACCCAAGAAGTCTGCCATAGTAAGTACCAGGATCCTCCTCACTGGAGACCTTCAAGTAAAAGCTAGATGACCCATTTGCCAGAGGGGATTCTTGTCCAGGTCCAGGTTGAATTAGATGGTCATTGAGGTCACCTCCAACTCTAAGAGCTTAAGAGTCAGTATCAATCTGTGCTGTAAGGAAAGCACTTGAAGTATTAAAATGTGAATTGTTACTTTCAGAACCAAGCAACTGCCTCATTGCTAAAAATGTACAGAAAAATGCAACTTCTTGAAACACCATTTCCTCAACCAGTGGCTCACAAACATTTAGATATCTGGAGACAGAACCATTCCTTTTTTGGTTGGGAATAACAGATAGGCTCAAGGAGGATTTAAGGTGCTTCAGCTCAGCTAGCCCCCAAATAAACACACAAATATCTTGTTAGATGGTTCACTTCTGGATCCCCAGGAAACATTTCAGAGAAGGCTCTTCAGGCAACAGGCAGACATTCCATCTATTGCCAGGCCTGTAGTCTAAGCCTTTTCAGCTTGGTCCAACATAACAGGACATGTGTTCGCCTGGCGTAACTTCACACCTTCTTACCTTTCCCATCTCCATCCCCACCCCCAACCTCCACCAACTTTTTTTTTTTAAGATTTTATTGAAGTTCTTGAGACTGCAGCCTGTTTTAGTCAATAGAGAGATAACCTGGGTTCAAGTCCTGCCTTTGATATATCTGGCTTCGGGACCCTGCGCAAGTCAATTCATTGCTTAGCGTCTCAAGCATCTTTCCACTACTGTAAGTTACAAGGCAGGTGTCCATCTCTGGGGGTGGAAGGAGCTCCTTGCTGGGAGCTCCCAATATTGCTGAGGAGTCATAGGTCTGGTAAAAACAAAACAAAAAACACAGTTGATATTATTTTTTAAATAAAAACTTATATAGCTCAACAGTCACTTCACAACGACTCCTCCTGCCCTTGTAACAAAAAGGTACAGTTAAACAAGACAATTCTACACATAACAATGTATGCCTCATTCTACACCCATAGTCTACCACCTCTCTGCCAAAAAGACAGGAGACATTAGCCAATCTTTGAGAACTTAGGGTCACCTCTGCTACAGTAAAGCATGAGAATAGGACTTTGGTAGAGAAATCTTTAAAAGCCCCCCAAATAAACACATGATATCCTAGAATATTATGAGATCCACGAAGTACTGTATTTTTATACATTCCCCACTTTGATCAAGAAACAGTTGTGGTTTTTTTTTTTTGTGAGGCAATCGGGGTTAAGTGACTTGCCCAAGGTCACACAGCTAGTACATGTCAAATGTTTGGTCTGAGGCTGGATTTGAACTCAGGTCCTTCTGACTTCAGGGCCAGTGCTCTGTCCACTGTGCCACCTAGCTGCCCCAGGTGTGGTGTTTTTAAATGGTGTAGGGTTAAGGGAGGCTCTTCTGGGTTTTCTCTTTTTCCTTGAGGATCCAAAATTTAACTTTATACCAGACAACTATTATTTTTATTTGGAAAGTCCAGTCAGTTACCCCTCCTCTCTCCTTTTTCTTCACAGTTGCTTTTATCAGTGGTTCCTTAAGGTCATCCCTGAAGACACATTTAGCCAGGACACTTTGGAGAAGTAGCCACATGACCGCAGGATTGCCCAGGGGGCCACTGCCTGAGGGGAACCTAGACATACCAGTCAGACAGCTCCAACCCTGCGCTGTCCAATCCAGTTACACATAGGCCAGACACCAGAAAATATCAACAAAGACAGTGTTGCCTATCCATCCCCCTTCACATGTCCCTGCCCAAGTCTCTTTTCCCATTCATTAAATAAAAATGACATCTTTCAAAGGTCTATTCTCTATTCTTTCCCTGTCCTATGCCTTTCTCCTATTTCTCCATAATATGATGTCCAACCAAATGTTGTTACCCAAGGGACCTTCCAGCTCAGAATGTGTCACAGGCAATGTAGACATCCAAGTGAGTCATAGACTGAAAGGAGTTGGGGTGGGGGGTTGAAAACTGCCCTAGAATACAGAGTGTGTATTTTAGTACCCATTCCTGGGCCTGAGGGCCTTCTGAGAAATAGGGATTCTACTGCCAGGTGGGCAGAATAAAACTCAAATTCTGTCATGTTGGAGCTACTGGAACTCCCTCTAGTCAGTGACTGTTTTCTTTCCCAAGTGTGATCAATTTGTTTCATGTTCAAGGAACTTTGCTTTCCAATCCCCCCACTCCCTTTTTGACTGATTTATCGATAATATTTATGTTACTCAACAACATTAACTCCTTGACCATATTCATCAATGAAGAGAGTTTCTATCCCAGGAATTACCCACCCAGATGAAATCAAAGATCTGGACCACACATGAGCACACAGACACACATACACACACAAACTCAATTAACTTTGTGGCTTATAAGGAATGCACCTATCCTCGTAAGATGTCATTGCATCTTATTACCCAAGCCCTGAACTGGAATCAGAGACAAGAGAAGATGAGGAAGAAGAAAAAGAAAAAAGAAAGAAAAAAATGTTCAACTCATCAACATAATCCTCTCCTCCTCAATTCAGTCTAGTAATTACAGGACTTTCTTCGTGTACACATTTAAGCTAATTACATGTTTATGTATCTTGGCTCTCCCTAGATCATAAGCTCTATACACTTCTGTCTGTTCTTTATTATGTGTCCTGACTGCCCAGTTCTATGTGATACTTACCTACAGGCACTCAAATAAAATTCACGGACTGATTTATCTCAATTATTGCAAGTAGAAAACCAAATGAGGTAAGTCACATATCTAATCACATAATAGATTTAATCAGTAATTTTTAATTTAATCATGGAATGGGATTCTTATTAGTGTAAGACTTAAGCTTACAGAACAACAATAAAAGAGAGAAAAAAATTGGAGGTTTAGTGACATAGAAAAACCAATAACTATTTTCTCAATAGTATTTTTCAACAGAAAACTATGTTAAAAATAAATAAATATAAATAAAATATTATATATTATATTATTTTATATAATTATATATTATGTATTATATAATTTAATATTATTTTATTTTATATTCTTATATATTACATATAATTGTGTATTATAAAACAAATATAAATAAAATAAATTTTTAAAAAATCTAGAGTCTTCTAGTTCATTTTTAAAGCCTCAGAAATATTTGGAGACATTAAAACCATCTTGTTTTATGGACGAGAAAACTGAGTCCTAGCAAGGATAGGTGACTCGCCCAAGGTCATATGACGTAGTGACAGATCCAAAATTGGAAGCTGAATCTTTTGACTGTATTTGTTTCATTGATACAGGCAAGTCCCAACGTGGAGACTCCTTCTGCCAATAAAGAGCTTCAGCTTACAGTTTGAGAGAATTGTTAAGGGATGGGTCAATTAAGTGACTTGGCCTGGTGAATAAATCTGGATATCCCCAAGGAAGCTCACTAGAATCATTCCTTTTTGAATCATTCTGCTCCCCAATGATGGTGGGAGCAGACAGATTTGACTACATTAATCATATCCAACAATATAACAACAATCTAAAGATTACTTCAGACTTCTGACTGCACTGACTATACTTGATAGCAGCATATCTCAGAAGTAGGACTTGTACCTAGGTTTTCCTAAATTCAAGGGCAGCGCCCTATCCATTGCACCCTTTGCCTTGCCCTGGTACACCAGGGAAATAGTTCTCAAAGGTAATGAGAAAAGCACTTAGGAAGGTCAGAGAATCAGAAAATCTCAGCATCAGAAGGACTTCTGGAGATCGTCCCCCTGCATCTGCTTGTATAGCACCAGTGAAGGGGAGCTCATTTCTTAACAAATTGTTCCCTGATAACTATTAACAGTTAGTTATAGGAAATAGTTAACAGAAAAGTTAATATCCATTTTAACTTGAAATATAGAAAAATGAGCATAACAGAAAGAGAAGTTATTGTCTCCTTCAATTCCCTTCATTTTTTACTCTCTTCCCAAAGTTCAGTGTATGGTGTCTGAACTCTGGCTTAGCTGCCTTTGTCAAGGAGATGTATAGATCGCCTTAAAGATACGTTGATGCTCCGTTCCCACTTAGTGAGCCTGAGTTGATATAATTTCCCCATTCAGCAAGACATTGTATAGAACAACCCCAGAATTAAGATAATTCAGAAAAGTCCCTTCTAATTTCCCAGAACAACAGCTGTTGGTGTTATGACTCCTAGACATGCCTGAGGCTTACATCATTTCCATATGAACTAAGAAACATGCTTTTGGATGTTATGATTTCAGCTTGTGCCTGTGGAATAGTATTTATATAAAGTGTAACTGGGCTCTAGAGGGATCAGACTTTGACCTTGATCTTATTAGCAGCATGCCTGGGTTTAAAAGGAGAACTGGTTGGGAGAATGTGGATGACTCAGTGTAATCTATCAACACTACTAGAAAACATGCCACGTGGTGATCCTTTGAAGGAACTGGGAATATTTATAGGATCATAGATTTAGAGCCAGAAGGGACCTTAGAGGTCAATTAGTCCAACTCCCTCATTCTATAGATGGAGAAACTGTGGCACAGAGAGGTTAAGTCAGTCAATCAGTCAACAAGCATTTATTAAGTATTTAATACCTGCCCCGTGCTGTGCCAAGTACTGGGGATACAAAGAAAAGCAAAAACATTGACCTGCCTTCAAGGAATTGTACATTTTAGTGGGGGAGTCTATCTATCTATTCATCTATCATCTATCTATCTATCTATCTATCTATCTATCTATCTATCTATCTA
>NW_020954562.1:6397061-6397219 GCF_900497805.2 Vombatus ursinus
GTGTATATGTATAGAAAGGCAGCTAGGTGGCACAATGCATGGAGCACCAGGCCTGAAGTTAGGAAGACCTGATAAGGAAGACTTATCTAGCCTCAGACACTTACTTAGCAGTGTGATCCTGGGCAAGTCACTTAACCCTGTTTACCTCAGTTTCCTCA
>NW_020954562.1:6397290-6399454 GCF_900497805.2 Vombatus ursinus
ATTGTAAAATGAGTTGGAAAAGGAAATGGCAAACCACTCTAGTATCTTTGCCAAGAAAATCTCAAATGGGGTCACAAAGAGTCAGAAACAACTGAACAACAACAACAACATATACAATATATGAGTATGTATGTGTGTATGTATATATATGATATTATATATATATAAATATATACATGTTTAATAGACACATAATGTGCAATTAGGCTAGACAAATTATAGGTCATAGGCCAAGTCCTTAGTAGAGTATAGGGCAACAGGTATTAAATACTTAATAAACACTTGTTGACGAATGATAGATACCACATACACACACACACACACACACACACACAATAATTTATGTATAAGATGTATACAGAGTAGATGAAAGGTAAGCTGAGAGGTAAGGTAAGTGAGGAAAAGGGATTAGTAAAAGCCTCATGTAGAGCAGAAGGTGTGATTGAACCTGAATGTTGATGGAAGTTGGGGAAGTCATGAACATTCCAGGCATGGTTGAGGAAGCAGGATAGAGCCAAGGCAAATGCACAGAGCTGGTGAGTGTCCAGTGTGAGGAACAGCAAGCAGACCAGTGTAATTGGATCTGTTCAATGCATGGAGGGGAGTGAAAGATCCAGAGACTGATGAGGTAGGAAGGGACTTGGAGTCAGGAAGATGTATCTTCCTGAGTTCAAATATGGCCTCAGATAATTACTTAGCTGTGTGACCCTAGGCAAGTCACTTAACCTCATTTGCCTCAGTCTCCTCATCTGTTAAATGAGTTGGAGAAGCAAATGGCAAACCACTCTAGTATCTTTGCCAAGAAAACTCCAAATGGGGTTATAAAGAGTCAGACATGACTGAAATGACTGAACAACAAAGGCATAGGTAACCATTATGATCAGATAAAGGAATTTTGGACTTCATGAAGCAGTTGGGTGGTATGGTGGATAGAGCACTGGTCCTAGCATCAGGAAGACCTGAGTTCAAAACCTGCCTTAGACACTAGCTCTGTGGCCCTGGGCAAGTCACTTGTAAAAATTTTTGGATGTTACTTCCTTTCTATGGTTTTTGCTGTTGTTCAGTCATATCCAACTCTTCATGACCCTATTTGGTGTTTTCTTGGCAAAGATACTGGAGTGGCTTGCCATTTCCTTCTCCAGCTCATTTTACAGATGAGAAAACTGAGGCAAATGAAGTTAAGTGAGTTGCCCAGGGTCCCACAGCTAATAAGTATCTGGGCAAGTCATTTAACAGTCTATCTAACTTCTTTTGCTGTAAAATGAGGGTAATAATAGAGCCTGTCTACCAAGGTTGTAGTGAAGATAAAAAGAGATAATATTTATAAAGCATTTAGCATAGTACCTAGCACATAGTAGGTGCTTAGCACATACTTGTTTTCTTCCTTCATGAACTTGGAAGTAGAACATTTATGGGTGATGGCAAGGTCAAGGTTATAACCAATCTCTATGTAGCTAAGGTTATGGGAATAGAGTAGAATGAGAAAAAGGGAAGTTAAGAGTGTTTGAAGAGGCATCATTACGTATGTTGAAGTCCTCTAGTGGAATGGTAGGAGTTGGAGTGGAGAAAAAGACTGTTTGAGACACTGGACTCATTGAGGAAGGAAAGAGACTATTCAGGGAGTCCATAGATAATGGCCACCAGAATCTGGGTTGGGTAAGTTTAAGAAGCAGCTTTCAACTTTCATTCAGAATGGGGATAATTGAGTTCAGTTCTACCTGGTTGGTTGGTGGTTGTCCTTTGCTCTTGAAGAGGACCAAAATGACATCACTATTTTAGAGTCAAGTTACAATGCATATAACTGTGGCTCATTAGGCCAATATAAGCTTGGAATGTTGTACCACAGGTTGGGCACAAATAGTTTATGTGAACATTTAGGGTGGATTCTCTAAATTTGCGCATCTTATGTTTCTTTTGAGCTACTTCAATTCTGCTTTGCTCATGGAGTATTACCTTCTCTGATGAAGGCACGCAATGCTAAGAGGTCCTATGCCAGTTTCTCACATGTCACACAATAATTCCAAAGTTCTTAAGAGAGATCTTGAGAGTGTCCTTGTATCGCTTCTTCTGACCACCATATGAACACTTGTCCTGTGTGAGTTGTCCATAAAATAGTCTTTTAGGCAAGCATACATTTGGCATTCAAACAACATGGCCATCCCAT
>NW_020954562.1:6399543-6408402 GCF_900497805.2 Vombatus ursinus
CATGGCTGTGTTCTCTGCAGTAAAATTTGAATGCTTGGCAGTTGAGTTCCAGAAAGGACCTCAATGTCTGGTATCTTATCCTGCCAAGTGATCTTCAGAATCTTCCTAAGACAATTCAAACGGAATCTGTTCAGTTTCCTGGCATGGCGCTGGTATACTGTGCAGGTTTCATGGGCATACAACAATGAGACCAGAACAATGGCTCTGTAGACCTTCAGTGTAGTAGTCAATCTAATAAGTCTTCTCTCCCTCACTTTCCTTTGGAGCCTCCTAAACATTGAACTAGCTCTGGCAATGTTCCATCTAGAATGGAATAGTAGAAAGCACAAAACTTGAAGTTAGGAAAAACAGGATTGACTCCTCCTCACATAGAAATTAGTTGTGTGACTCTGTGGTCCAGTGGAAAGAGCCCTTACTCTAGAATTGAAAGATCCAGGTTCAAATACAGCCTCAGATGTTTTCTACCTGTATCACTTTACCCTGCTGGCCTCAGTTTCCTCATTTGTAAAATTAGATGGCCTCTTACAGCTATAGATCTGTCAGGACTGGATGACACCGTGCACTTAATCTTTTAAGTGCCATGGGCTACTTCTTAAGAAGTTTTTATTAAGTTATAGGCCAGCAGCTCTTTTGTGTCGATGGTATTCTGGTGTGGGAAATTCTTCACTGATGGAATAGAAATGAGGTAAATAATGTATCTCCTTTTCCAAGCTCTCAGGACAATTCCACCTCTCCCACAGGCAAGCAATGGTTGAGTCAGCACATCAAAAAAGTCTTCTGCAAATGCTCCAGTCTCCCAGCCAGGTTTATATAGAAATTACATATGCATATCTCAGAACCCAGAAGGAATCTTTAAAGTCTGTGCCGAGAACAGAGGGCAAGCATTCAATTAATTTCCCACATTTCTTTAATCAATCCATCATCAAGCACATATTAGGCATATCTGAACAGAAGTTCAGAGCAAAACAAGAAAGCATTCAAGTACCCTTGGATGGTTGCTTAAAATGTGGAAATTAAACATGGCCCCTGAACTGGAGGACTTTGGGATCTGATAGGATTTGGCTGAGTTATTGTTGTGCAAAGGGTGAGTCCATCGAGATTATGTTGCCATTTTGTAAAGGGAATATTGGCCAGGGCAGATTATTAAAAAATGGACCCTGAGTAAGAGGCAACGGAAAAGGAAATATTAAAACCAGGTTCTATGACAGGTCTAGCACAAGAGTCAGACAGAGAACATAAGAAACATTGTGCTCAACTCATTATAGGGACATACATAGGAATGTATTAGGTAACCTCAGGGCACCTGGAGCACTTTAAAGCACTATAATTTTTCACGGAGAAAAACTAAGGAGCTAGGAGCCTGCCTAGAGAAGTATGAACAGACAGAATCAACAGTCACCCAAACAAGAGGGGTCTGGGGTTTAGGAGACAGAGTTAATTAATGCCCATTTATTATCTAGAGCAGGAGAGTACGGACCCTCTCCTCTACCCAGAGGGATGGGGCAGCCAGGGAGTCCTAAGGGAAGCCATCGAAGTCAAGTTTTGCCTAAACCTGACCCAGATAAAGCTACTACAGAAAAACACGGGGCATAGATTGAGAGCTGGAAGGGACCTCAGAGGTCACCTAGACCAACCCCCACATTTCACGGATGAGGAAATTGAGACTCATAGAGACATGACTTGTCCATGCTTCACAGGCTAAGCTGGGATATGAAGCCACGTCCTCTTACTCCAGATCCAGCATTCTTTCCATGGCACCATGATGCCACCTTTGACTAAAATAATAATCTCCATGGTTCAGCCAGAACTCATCAACTTTCATTCCTCTTCAACAAAATGACCAGACAAACTGGATTCTCATCTCTAAGCCTCTTTGGCCTTTGAAAACAAATCTTTAAGAAGCCATTTCATCCAATGGGCAGGAAATGGGCTCTTTTCTGGAGTTGGCAAACATGGGGCCAGACTCAGGAAAATCGCTCTGAATCAACGTCTGAATCTTGATAAACAGTTTTTAATATTAAATGCCAAATATCTCTTTCTGGGGATGTG
Source organism: Vombatus ursinus (assembly GCF_900497805.2). Taxonomy (NCBI): domain Eukaryota; kingdom Metazoa; phylum Chordata; class Mammalia; order Diprotodontia; family Vombatidae; genus Vombatus; species Vombatus ursinus. The sequence continues at coordinate 6,401,593 of NW_020954562.1, forward strand.
ACAAAACCAGATGGTCTGAGTTGTTCTTTTCTTTCTCCCCAGACTCAAAAGAAAATGTTGCCAGCTTGGGCCACGTTTTGCTCAGGCTCCCAGGCTTATCTTGGAGCCAAGCATTAGAACCTTTTCCCTGAAAGAGATCTCTCACCCTCCGAGGGTTGGTCTTTTATGCTGGCCCTTAATTGCCAGTTGGTCTCCAGCTGGAACAGCCCTTTCTTGTCCTTAACTGTTTTAGGCCTGGTTTCATGTTCTTGAATTTACTCTGGCATGACAGATGGAGTTTATGTAAGGCACCAACACCTTTCGTCAGTAGGGCCCATTCAACCCCTAATTTAATTCAGTTAATGCTGTTTGCCTTAGAGGCAAAACACTTGTATGATTGAATTTGGGTAGGACTGAATGGCTGAATTGACCAGTTGTCCTGATTGTCCTAGGCAAAACCATAATGGAACTTGGTCTTCTCCTTTAGAAAGAGTTCATATTATGTTGCAGAAAGAACCTTGAAACGAGAGGCAGCATAATATAGTGGACAGAGGACCAGCCTTGGAATCAGGAAAGCCTGAATACAAGCACTACCTTGGACAATATTAATCATGTGCCCTTGGGAAAGTTATCCGTAACCTTTCAGTACTCCCAGACAAATCTGTAAGACTATAACTTGTTGAGAAAGTGCCAACATGTATTAGATTGTAAGCTCCTCGAGGGCAGGGACTGTTTTTGCTTCTTTTGAATCCCCAGAACTTAGCGGAGTACGTGGCACGCAGTAAGTACTTCATAAATGTTTATTGATTGATATTAGGAGAAGAAGTTCCTCATTATTCGTAATAAGGGCTTAATAATTGTTTATTGACTGATTTGCTGTGCCAATGAAATTATGGATATGAGTCAAATGAGATAACTTTTTGAAAGCACTCTAGAAATGTCTATCATGTGGGCTTTCTTCTACATTCTCCGTAACTCATCTGACAGTATGCAAAAACTTAAAAAAAATAACCCATGCTTTTGTAGACTGGGACTTAGGAAACCTAAAGGACACTCCTAGCTTGGCCTCCTTTATTATTCTGTGAGGCCCTGTCTACTCCTCATCTGCCAGAGTCAGGAAACAATGTGATCTTCCAAGGGAAACTGCTTGGAATAGTGGCAAAGCATTGAGAAGATAAAAGAGCACAATAATCTGCTTTCCAAGGCAACATTTTGGAACAAAACAATCTGTTCCAAATCTCCTACAATTAGAGGGAAATGCATGACGCTGTGGTGACTTTTTAGTCAAATACAAGTGCATTGAGGGCAGAGATGGTTTCATTTTGTCTTTCGATCCTTAGTACCCAGCACAGAGCCTCACACATTTGATGTGATTTATGAGTTTTGGTGAATTTCATTGAGTTGGTGGGTATGGAGATACAAGTACATTAGAGGGGAAAAAAAACAGCTCCAAAGTTTCTCAGGAATCTTTCATAGGTCTATATATCGCACCATTAGCCAAGACACTTAGAACATGGACATGGGAAGTTAAAGGAAGCCAGATTCAATTATTTGCATATTTCTGGGGAATGTGATGGTTTGAGGCAGAGGTTGGCATCCTATTGCTCTTGATTTAGCTTTCTTTAATTACCCTAGAACAGGGGTGGGGAACCTGCGGCCTCCAGGCCACAAGTGGCCCTCTAGGTCCTCAAGTGCTACCCTTTGACTGAATCCAAACATAAAGGGATTTGTTCTGTGAAGCTGGGATTGATTTAGTCAAAGGGATACACTTAAGGACCCAGAGGGCCACGTATGGCCTGGAGGCTGCAGGTTCCCCACCCCCTCCCCTAGAAGTCCCTGAAGCTCTTCATTATAAAGCAGGATTCCATGGAAGAGCAGCTAGTCTTGAAGTCCTTTCAAAGTGCTTCGGTTACTCTGGTACAAACAGGTCCAGACGCCAAGGACAGAGCTTCCATGTTGTTTTAGAAAACTATTTTCATACTTTGCAATGCTGCAAGTGCCTGTTGCCAGAATCCGTTTGCTCAGATGCCCCCTTTTATACCATGGAGTAAAAATGTCGGGGTAACCTCAGGAATTTCTTAACCCCTCAGAGTCCTGGTGTTCTGGAGAAAAAGGACACCAGCAGCTAAGAGGGAAGCCTGACCTTTGCACCCCACAGGCAGGAACTACATTGGAATGTGTTAGCCAGGCCTACATCTTGGCCAGATTTGAGCTCCACTGGCAAATGCATTTGAGTTGTGGAAAGCATCTATTACAGGAGGGATAATTAGTGTAAGGAATTATAAATTCTTCAGCCATTCTGAAGAAACACAGGAGGAAAGCAAGGGCTCCTTTGCCTAAGTAAGCAAAATGATATTGGCAAAACTGCTCCAAAGGAGGGATTCAACAGTCTATTAACTTTAGGAGAATTTGGCCAAAAGTAGAATTCAACCAAACCTGTGTTTTGAGGAAATGGGACAAAAAGTGAAAGGCTGCATTACATTGTGGATAGAGAGCAGATAAAATAAATAGGTTGGAGTAGATGATGACTTCTAAGGTCCTATCTAATACTATACGGTTACATGGAGCCAGCATGACCTCAATTCAAGTCCTGACACTGATAGCTACTAGTTGCATGACTGAGCAAATTATTTAACTTATTTATAAACCTCAATAAGCCTCCCAGGTCACCATTCTCCCTTATGTTCTGTCTTCCTCTCTTAGAAGGTTAACTCCTTGAGAGCAGGGAAAGTCTTCCCATTTGGGTTTGTACTCCTCATACTTAGTGTAGCACTTGGCACGTAGTAAACATTTAATAAATCCTATGCATGCATCCATTTGTTCATTCATTCTATGATCTTGGCAACTCTCTAAGGCTGTAAGTTTCAAAGGAGGTGCTGACCTACACGAGTAAAGAGTGTTTCCACATCTGGTAGTTCTCTCTGATAATAAAATCATAGTTCCAGTTCCTATCCTTATCACTATGTCCAATATTTTGACTATTGCTAAAAAATGGAGGTCTGGTTTGGTCTCTAAAATGATTATATTTCATCTTTTAACTATATTATTATTAGCAGTAGTAATAACTAATAATGGTTCCATAGGTGTAATTTTTTTTGAAGTAAAAGTCTTTTTAGAAACTTTGCCAGGTATAATCAATCTTTTAAATAAAATGCATTAGGAAGAAAATTCACACTTAAGGCAATAATGATAGGAACTCTAATTTACATAATTAAAAATATTATATGACACATAAAACTTAGAAGAAGCTAAGGTAAATGGATTTTACTGTGCTATCATACCTTAGCAGGACAGAAATCTTTACTCCTCTTCTTCATCTTCATCATCTTCATCATCATCCTCAATAACAGCTAACACTCATTGAGGGGTTAGTTACTATGTCGAGGCAATTGGAAAGATGTAGGATCATAGATTTGGAGCTAGAAGTAACCTTAGGAGTCATCTAGCCCAATCCCCTCATTTTATAGAGGGATGGAAACTGGCCTGGTCAATTGAAGTACCTTGTTGAATGTTGCCAAGGTGAGTAAATGGTGGAGTTGGAACTCCAGTTCAGGTTGCTGGGCTCCAAATCCAGAACTCTTTCCACCACATTAATTAAGAAGGTATGTCTCTGCCTTTGATAGCGGTTACAATCTAGTTGGAGAAATACGTCACATAGATGCTAAAAAGTAGATAACGAAATGATGTAACATGCCAAAAGCCAAAAGGATGGTAAGAATCAGTAGGTATTAAAGTAGTTTCATTTGATAAATTACTAATATTTGTTGAATGAATGAATCAATGGTTAGAATGAAAAAATAGAGTTCAGAGGAGGGAGGATGAATTACAAGGGGAAAAGAAACATCAAGAGAGAGATCAGTTAAGAGACTATTGCAAAAGTCTAAGTGTGAGAAGTGTGAGGTGATGGAGCCCTGAAATGGGATGATGGAAAGTAGAGTAGACAGGACTTGGTGATGATATTTGGAGAGATGAGGAAGATGATTCTAAAGCATTGAGCCTGAGTGATAGAAAGTAATAACAGTAAAGACCAGAGGAGTTGTTGGTTTGTGGAGAAAGACAGTAAGATATTTTGCATTTGAGGGACCAGTAAAGACCTGGGTTCAAATTTGTTCTCATACATTTACTGGCTGTGTGACTCATAGACTCTCTGAACTTGTTTCCTCATCTGTAAAATATATAGGCTGGGGTAGAAGATGGCTTCTGAAGTCCCATCCAGCATTCTACCTCTGATCCTCTGATGTTTTTCTTAATCATGTAGAACAATTCCAATAAAGCACTTGTGTTTTGCCATGTTTTAAGTATTTTTATGCTTAATCAGAATGTTACCCCTTTTCTTCCAATTTATTTGGAAAGATTGTTGCATTCTTTAATGTGCTTTTAATTGTATCTTTGGGGAAAATTATTTCCCTGGGGCATCATCTCCATTATTATAACAGACACCAATGAAGGAAAGATTCAGTTATATTTAGTTTATATATGTATAGCCAATGAGCTACAAAATGGGGATACTCATACCCTTCTTCTCTCACAGGGTAGCTGCAGGGAAAGCTCTTTGTAAACCTTATAGTCCCATAAGAAGGTTAACTCTTATTACTGTTGGAGAAATTATCTGTTTCTACAAAGTATATTCATATGACATATTTGCAGCATTTATTAAGTGTCCACTATGTGCCAAGCACTGTGCTAGAGACAGTTGGCACAGTGGGAAAAGTCCTGAATCAGGAAGCAGAGGCAGAGTCATAACTAGCAATTTTGGCTCTTAGGGCAATTGCTGCCTGTGCCATCAGTAGCAACTAGGGCAAGCATCTCCAAATATGGAGGAGCCAACATGCCAGGTATTCTTACACCAACTTTATAACTTGTAAGGAGCATAGAAAGTGTCCTGGAGGCAGAGAACCTGGTTTCTCATCTCAGCTTTGTCACTTACTACCTGTGAAACTGTGACCATTCAAACTTTTGGGGACTTTCTTTACCTCGTCTGTAAACTGAAGGTGTTGGACCGTCAGGTCCCTTCCATCTCTTTGTTTAAACATTGTAAGAAGTAACAAAGGCAAATTCATTTGGGAGAAGGCAAATTACTGTATCCTTGTAATAAAATTCAGGAAATAATGGCCATCTAGTGTAAACTATAGGATTTGAGAGTCTATGCTTTTTCAAACCCCTCAAGCAACTATCTCCAAAGTGGGAGATATGGTTACCTGACGGGCCATAGCACGACCCCGAAGAATGTGCAACCAATTGAGCAGGGGCCCACATGTCCCGTGATAGCCAGTCCTGAGTTTATCTCTAAAACAACCATACCTACTCATTATAGTTCAACTCTCTTCCATTCTACCCCTTCCCAGCATTGGAAAAATTTCTAATCTCCCTTCCGTGCTGGGCTTGGGCTATAATGGCAGTTATGCCCTAATCCCAACTAGGGCAGTCACAATAGTAGTTATGCAGGTGTCATTGGGAAAACTCCTTACAATTCCTCAATCTCTCCTTAGTTTCCCACTCATGTTCCCCCGATCATATCATGGCTTCAGCAGTTACCTACTTACTGGATGTCAGGTTCTGTTTTCTAGGCCAGTGACTGGTGAGGAGAAGTCACTCCGATCTGCCTTACAGATCTCATTAGGTTGTCTTTCCCCCTAAAACATCTCTTTTTAGAACTAACCCGAGAGCACCGCCGTTTTCCTAATCAACCAGGTGTACTGCCTCAGTGTCATCCTTGGCTCTCTCACTTTCTCACTCCACGTCCCAAGCAGTTGCCAAATCTTGTAATGTCTGTCTCTACAGCGACCCTCACATATGGCCCCCTGCTCTAAACTCACACAGCCACTGCCCTTGTCCAGTCCCTCATTTCCTCTCATCTGCATTATTATAATGACCTTTCAATTGATCTCTTTATTTTACTTCTTTCCCCACACAGACTCATCCTTCATTTAACTGCCAAAGTAATTTTTCTAAAACTCAGCCATCCCCTACTCAATAAATCCCGTTGGTTCCCTATTACCTATAAGATCAAAAATAAACTCCTGTCATTTAAAGCCTTTCACAACTGACCCTGATCTACCTTTTTAGCCTTATTATACATTAATTACCTCTCTGGGTCAGCTAAACTGACCTTCCTGTTGTGTTCCTCATGCAAATAAAAACAGAACTAAAATTTAAAAGCAGAGATTTCTATTGAAAACCCTACTGAGTTGAAATCAGAGATAATTCACTTTTGCTTGTTTTTGCATTGTATATGGTGACTATCTCCACTCAGAGAAACATGACTCCATTGACTATAATGATCTATTATTTGATTCTTATATTGTGTGTCTTTCAAATAAAAATAAAAACATGACATATTGACAGCATTTATTAAGTGCCTACTATATGCCAAGCACTACCCTAGAGACACATTTATTTAAAAATTAAGAAATTTACTTGCTTGGTTAGCTACACTGATCAAATTAATTGAATAATTGATTACTAATCAACAAGGTGTTTTTTTTGTTTGCTTTTTACAAATATATCCTCAGGACATACACAGGGATACTTAAACTTTTCTTTTACTTTAAAAATTATTTTTATTCTGATTTCAACAAACAGCAAACAAAACAGGGCACTTCCACATATACAACAAAATAAAAAAAGAGGATTACATAAAACTGTAGCTCTCTAGCTTGCTTTTCTCTTTAAGTATATAAGATGTTCAACTAGTAGCTTTCAAAGCTGTCGCGTTTGTGTTCTTTCTGGCTTTCTTTCTGTTCTTTTCTCTGATTTATTAAAAAGATTTCTCCATGAACATCTTCCTTTTTTTTTTTTTTTTTTTTTTTTTTTTTTTTTTTTTTTTTTTTT